>NC_053023.1:734153263-734376893 GCF_003073215.2 Triticum urartu | reverse complement strand
AATATTTTGAAGTAGTTCAAAATGGAACAGTCAAAGAAAAGAGTTCTTGGCTGTGTTACAAGGTGTGAAATTGAGTAAGACTCAAAGCCCGACCACGGTAGAAGACAGAAAGAGAATGAAAGTCATTCCCTATGCCTCAGCCATAGGTTCTATAAAGTATGCCATGTTGTGTACCAGATCTATTGTATACCCTACACTGTGTTAAGCAAGGGAGTACAATAGTGATTTAAGAGTAGATCACTAGACAGCGGTCAAAATTATCCTTAGTGGAATAAGGAAATATTTCTCGATTATGGAGGTGACAAAAGGTTCGTCGTAAAAAATTACGTCGATGCAAGTTTTGACACAGATCTGGATGACTCTAAGTCTCGATCTAGATACATATTGAAAGTGGGAGCAATTAGCTAGAGTAGCTCTGTGCAGAGCATTGTAGACATAGAATTCGCAAAATACTTACGGATCTGTATGTGACAGACCCGTTGACTAAAAATTATCTCACAAGCAAAACATAATCACACCTTAGTACTCTTTGGGTGTTAATCACATAAGCGATGTGAACTAGATTACTGACTCTAGTAAACCTTTTGGGTGTAGGTCACATGACGATGTGAACTATGGGTGTTAATCACATGGTGATGTGAACTATTAGTGTTGAATCACATGGCGATGTGAACTAGATTATTGACTCTATCATGTGGGACAAGGTGAAGGAAATATGCCCTAGAGGCAATAATAAAGTTATTATTTATTTCCTTATATCATGATAAATGTTTATTATTCATGCTAGAATTGTATTAACCGGAAACATAATACATGTGTGAATACATAGGACAAACAGAGTGTCACTAGTATGCCTCTACTTGACTAGCTCGGTAATCAAAGATGGTTATGTTTCCTAGCCATAGACAAAGAGTTTTCATTTGATTAATGGGATCACATCATTAGGAGAATGATGTGATTAACTTGACCCATTCCGTTAGCTTAGCACTTGATCATTTAGTCTTTCTTCATGACTTATACATGTTCCTATGACTATGAGATTATGCAACTCCCGTTTGCCGGAGGAACACTTTGGGTGCTACCAAACGTCACAACGTAACTGGGTGATTATAAAGGAGCTCTACAGGTGTCTCCAAAGGTACATGTTCGCTTGGCGTATTTCGAGATTAGGATTTGTCACTCCGATTGTCGGAGAGGTATCTCTGGGCCCTCTCGGTAATGCGCATCACTTAAGCCTTGCAAGCATTGCGACTAATGAGTTAGTTGCGGGATGACGTATTACAGAACGAGTAAAGAGACTTGCCAGTAACGAGATTGAACTAGGTACAGGATACCGACGATCGAATCTCGGGCAAGTAACATACCGATGACAAAGGGAACAACGTATGTTGTTATGCGGTCTGACCGATAAAAGATCTTCGTAGAATATGTAGGAGCCAATATGAGCATCCAAGTTCCGCTATTGGTTATTGACCGAAGACGTGTCTCGGTCATGTCTACATTATTCTCGAACCCGTAGGGTCCGCACGCTTAACGCTACGATGACAATTATATTATGAGTTTATATGTTTTGATGTACCGAAGGAGTTCGGAGTCCCGGATGAGATTAGGGACATGACGAGGAGTCTCGAAATGGTCAAGACGTAAAGATCGATATATTGGACGACTATATTCGGACTTCGGAAAGGTTCCGAGTGATTCGGGTATTTTTCGGAGTACCGGAGAGTTACGGGAATTCACCGGGGAGTATATGGGCCTTATTGGGCCATACGGGAATAGAGGAGATAGGCCAAAAGGAAGGAGGCATGCGCCCCCCCCCCCTCTGGTCCGAATTGGACAAGGGCTGCAGCCCCCTTTTCCTTCTCCCTCTCCTCCTCTTTCCTTCACTCCTACTCCAACAAGGAAAGGAGGAGTCCTACTCCCAGTGGGAGTAGGACTCCCCCCTTGGCGCGCCCTCCTCCTAGGCCGGCCTCCTACCCCCTTGCTCCTTTATATATAGGGGCAGGGGGCACCTCTAGATACACAAGTTGATTAAGTTGATCAACTCTTAGCCGTGTGCGGAGCCCCCCTCCACCATAGTCCACCTCGATAATACTGTAGCGGTGCTTAGGTGAAGCCCTGCGTCGGTAGAACATCAACATCGTCACCACGCCGTCGTGCTGATGAAACTCTCCATCAACACTCGGCTGGATCAGAGTTCGAGAGACGTCATCGGGCTGAACGTGTGCTGAATCAGAGATGTCATACGTCCGGTACTTGATCGATCGGATCGTGAAGACGTACGACTACATCAACCGCGTTCTCCTAATGCTTCCGCTTACGGTCTACGAGGGTACGTGGACAACACTCTCCCCTCTCATTGCTATGCATCACCATGATCTTGCGTGTGCGTAGGAAATTTTTTGAAATTACTACGTTCCCCAACAATCATAAGGTTAGAATATATTACTAAATATTATAAATAGCGAGTGCGAAATAATGAAGGAAATATGCCCTAGAGGCAATAATAAAGTTATTATTTATTTCCTTATTTCATGATAAATGTTTATTATTCATGCTAGAATTGTATTAACTGGAAACATAATACATGTGTGAATACATGGACAAACAGAGTGTCACTAGTATGCCTCTACTTGACTAGCTCGTTGATCAAAGATGGTTGTGTTTCCTAGCCATAGACAAAGAGTTGTCATTTGATTAACGGGATCACATCATTAGGAGAATGATGTGATTTACTTGACCCATTCCGTTAGCTTAGCACTTGACTGTTTAGTATGTTGCTATTGCTTTCTTCATGACTTATACATGTTCCTATGACTATGAGATTATGCAACTCCCGTTTGCCAGAGGAACACTTTGTGTGCTACCAAACGTCACAACGTAACTGGGTGATTATAAAGGAGCTCTACAGGTGTCTCCAAAGGTACATGTTGGGTTGGCGTATTTCAAGATTAAGATTTGTCACTCTCATTGTCGGAGAGGTATCTCTGGGCCCTCTCGATAATGCACATCACTTAAGCCTCGCAAGCATTGCAACTAATGAGTTAGTTGCGAGATGATGTATTACGGAACGAGTAAAGAGACTTGCCGGTAACGAGATTGAACTAGGTATTAAGATACCGACGATCGAATCTCGGGCAAGTAACATATCGATGACAAAAGGAACAACGTATGTTGTTATGCGGTCTGACCGATAAAGATCTTCGTAGAATATGTAGGAGCCAACATGAGCATCCAGGTTCCGCTATTGGTTATTGACAGGAGACGTGTCTCGGTCATGTCTACATTGTTCTCGAACCCATAGGGTCCGCACGCTTAACGTTACGATGACAGTTTCATTATGAGTTTATATATTTTGATGTACCAAAGTTTGTCCGGAGTCCCGGATGTGATCACGGAGATGACGAGGAGTCTTGAAATGGTCGAGACATAAAGATTGATATATTGGATGGCTATATTCGGACACCGGAAGTGTTCCGGGTGATTTCGGAGAAAACCGGAGTGCCGGAGGGTTACCGGAACCCCCCGGGAGAAGTAATGGGCTTTATGGGCCCTAGTGGAGAGAGAGAGGGGCGGACAGGGTGGGCCACGCGCCCCCTCCCCCTCTGGTACGAATTGGACTAGGAGAGGGGGGCGACGCCCCCCTTTCCTTCTCCCTCTCCCCCTTCCTTTCCCCCTCCTAGTAGGAGTAGGAAAGAGGGCAGTCCTACTCCTACTAGGAGGAGGACTCCTACTCCTACTAGGAGGAGGACTCCTCCTCCTTGGCGCGCCCCAAGGGCCGGCCGGCCTCCCCCCCTTGCTCCTTTATATACGGGGGCAGGGGGGCACCTCTAGACACACAAGTTGATCTTCAAGATAGTTCTCTTAGCCGTGTGCGGTGCCCCCCTCCACCATAGTCCTCGATAATATTGTAGTGCTGCTTAGGCGAAGCCCTGCGACAGTAGAACATCAAG
Organism: Triticum urartu; assembly: GCF_003073215.2. NCBI lineage: Eukaryota > Viridiplantae > Streptophyta > Magnoliopsida > Poales > Poaceae > Triticum > Triticum urartu. Next base: position 734,372,940 of record NC_053023.1, on the reverse strand, counting down.
ATCGTCACCACGCCGTCGTGCTGACGGAACTCTTCCCCGACACTTTGCTGGATCGGAGTTCGGGGATCGTCATCGAGCTGAACGTGTGCTAGAACTCGGAGGTGCCGTAGTTTCGGTGCTTGATCGGTCGGGCCGTGAAGACGTACGACTACATCAACCGCGTTGTCATAATGCTTCCGCTGTTGGTCTACAAGGGTATGTAGACTACACTCTCCCCTCTCGTTGCTATGCATCACCATGATCTTGCGTGTGCGTAGGAAATTTTTTGAAATTACTACGTTCCCCAACAGTGGCATCCGAGCCTGGTTTTATGCGTTGATGTTGTGCACGAGTAGAACACAAGTGAGTTGTGGGCGATATAAGTCATACTGCTTACCAGCATGTCGTACTTTGGTTCGGCGGTATTGTTGGATGAAGCGGCCCGGACCGACATTACGCGTACGCTTACGCGAGACTGGTTCTACCGACGTGCTTTGCACACAGGTGGTTGGCGGGTGTCAGTTTCTCCAACTTTAGTTGAACCGAGTGTGGCTACGCCCGGTCCTTGCGAAGGTTAAAACAGCACCAGCTTGACAAACTATCGTTCTGGTTTTTGATGCATAGGTAAGATTGGTTCTTTCTTAAGGCCCGTAGCAGCCACGTAAAACTTGCAACAATCAAAGTAGAGGACATCTAACTTGTTTTTGCAGGGCATGTTGTGATGTGATATGGTTAAGACATGATGCTAAATTTTATTGTATGAGATGATCATGTTTTTAACCGAGTTATCGGCAACTGGCAGGAGCCATATGGTTCTCGCTTTATTGTATGGAATGCAATCGCCCTGTAATGCTTTACTTTATCACTAAGCGGTAGCGATAGTCGTAGAAGCATAAGATTGGCGAGACGACAACGATGCTACGATGGAGATCAAGGTGTCGCACCGGTGACGATGGTGATCATGACGTTGCTTCAGAGATGGAGATCACAAGCACAAGATGATGATGGCCATATCATATCACTTATATTGATTGCATGTGATGTTTATCTTTTATGCATCTTATCTTGCTTTGATTGACGGTAGCATTTTAAGATGATCTCTCACTAATTATCAAGAAGTGTTCTCCCTGAGTATGCACCGTTGCAAAAGTTCTTCGTGCTGAGACACCATGTGATGATCGGGTGTGATAGGCTCTACGTTCAAATACAACGGGTGCAAAACAGTTGCACACGCGGAATACTCAGGTTATACTTGACGAGCCAAGCATATACAGATATGGCCTCGGAACACAGAGACCGAAAGGTCGAGCGTGAATCATATAGTAGATATGATCAACATAGTGATGTTCACCATTGAAACTACTCCATCTCATGTGATGATCGGACATGGTTTAGTTGATATGGATCACGTGATCACTTAGAAGATTAGAGGGATGTCTATCTAAGTGGGAGTTCTTAAGTAATATGATTAATTGAACTTTAATTTATCATGAACTTAGTCCTGGTAGTATTAGCATATCTATGTTGTAGATCAATAGCTCGCGTTGTTGCTTCCTATATTTTATATATGTTCCTAGAGAAAACTAAGTTGTAAGATGTTAGTAGCAACGATGCGGATTGGATTCGTGATCTGAGGTTTATCCTCATTGCTGCACAGATGAATTATGTCCTTGATGCACCGCTAGGTGACAGACCTATTGCAGGAGCAAATGCAGACATTATGAACGTTTGGCTAGCTCAATATAATGACTACTTGATAGTTTAGTGCACCATGCTTAACGACTTAGAATCGGGACTTCAAATACGTTTTGAACATCATGGACCATATGAGATGTTCCAGGAGTTGAAGTTAATATTTCAAGAAAATACCCGAGTTGAGAGATATGAAGTCTCTAGCAAGTTCTATAGCTAAAAGATGGAGGAGAATCGCTCAAGCAGTGAGCATATGCTCAGATTGTCTGGGTACTACAATCGCTTGAATCAAGTGGGAGTTAATCTTCCAGATAAGATAGTGATTGACAGAATTCTCTAGTCACCATCACCAAGTTAGTAGAACTTCATGATGAACTATAATATGCAAGGGATGACAGAAACAATTCCCAAGCTTTTCGTGATGCTGAAATCGACGAAGGTGGAAATCAAGAAAAACATCAAGTGTTGATGGTTGACGAAACCACTAGTTTCAAGAAAAGGGCAAAGGGAAGAAGGGGAACTTCAAGAAGAACGGCAAGCAAGTTGCTGCTCAAGTGAAGAAGCCCAAGTCTGGTCCTAAGCCTGAGACTAAGTGCTTCTACTGCAAAGGGACTGGTCACTGGAAGCAGAACTGCCCCAAGTATTTGGCGGATAAGAAGGATGGCAAAGTGAACAAAGGTATATTTGATATATAGATTATTGATGTGTATCTTACTAGTGTTCGTAGCAACCCCTCGGTATTTGATACTGGTTCAGTTGCTAAGAGTAGTAACTCGAAACGGGAGTTGCAGAATGAACAGAAACTAGTTAAGGGTAAAGTGACGATGTGTGTTGGAAGTGGTTCCAAGATTAATATGATCATCATCGCAGACTCCCTATACTTTCGGGATTAGTGTTGAACCTAAATAAGTGTTATTTGGTGTTTGCATTGAGCATGAATATGATTTGATCATGTTTATTGCAATACGGTTATTCATTTAAGTTAGAGAACAATTGTTGTTCTGTTTACATGAATAAAACCTTCTATGGTCATACACACCAACGAAAATGGTTTGTTGGATCTCGATCGTAGTGATACACATATTCATAATGTTGAAAGCCAAAAGATGCAAAGTTAATAATGATAGTGCAACTTATTTGTGGCACTGCCATTTAGGTCATATTGGTGTAAAGCGCATGAAGAAACTCCATGCTGATGGGATTTTGGAATCACTTGATTATGAATCACTTGATGCTTGCGAACCATGCCTCATGAGCAAGATGACTAAGACTCCATTCTCCGGAACAATGGAGCGAGCAACTGACTTATTGGAAATAATACATACTAATGTATACGATCCGATGAGTGTTAAGGCTCGCGGCGGGTATCATTATTTTCTGACCTTCACAGATGATTTGAGCAGATATGGGTATATCTACTTGATGAAACATAAGTCTGAAACATTTGAAAAGTTCAAAGAATTTCAGAGTGAAGTGGAAAATCATCGTGACAAGAAAATAAAGTTTCTACGATCTAATCGCAGAGACGAATATTTGAGTTACGAGTTTGGTCTTCAATTAAAACAATGCGGAATAGTTTCACAAACTCATGCCACCTGGAACACCACAGCATAATGGTGCGTCCGAACATCATAACCGTAATTTATTGGATATAGTGCAATCTATGATGTTTCTTACCGATTTACCACTATCGTTTTGGGGTTATGCATTAGAGACAGCTGCATTCACGTTAAATAGGGCACCATCTAAATCCGTTGAGACGACACTATATGAACTGTGGTTTAACAAGAAACCAAAGTTGTCGTTTCTTAAAGTTTGGGGTTGTGATGCTTATGTGAAAAAGTTTCATCCTCATAAGCTCAAACCCAAATCGGAGAAATGTGTCTTCATAGGATACCCAAAGGAGACAGTTGGGTACACCTTCTATCACAGATCCGAAGGCAAGATATTCGTTGCTTAGAATGGATCCTTTCTAGAGAAGGAGTTTCTCTCGAAAGAAGTGAGTGGGAGGAAAGTAGAACTTGACGAGGTAACTGTACCCGCTCACTTATTGGAAACTAGTTCATCACAGAAAACGGTTTCTGTGACACCTACACCAATTAGTGAGGAAGTTAATGATGATGATCATGAAACTTCAGATCAAGTTATTACTGAACCTCGTAGATCAGCCAGAGTAAGATCCGCACCAGAGTGGTATGGTATTCTTGTTCTGGAAATCATGCTACTAGATCATGATGAACCTACGAACTATGAAGAAGCGATGGTGAGCCCAGATTCCGCAAAATGGCTTGAAGCCATGAAATCTGAGATGGGATCCATGTATGAAAACAAAGTATGGACTTTGGTTGACTTGCCCGATGATCGGCAAGCAATTGAAAATAAATGGATCTTCAAGAGGAAGACGAACGCTGATAGTAGTGTTACTATCTACAAAGCTAGAATTGTTGCAAAAAGGTTTTCGACAAGTTTAAGATGTTGACTACGATGAGAGTTTCTCACTCGTATCTATGCTTAAGTCTGTCCGAATCATGTTAGCAATTGCCGCATTTTATGAAATCTGGCAAATGGATAAACAAAGCTGCATTCCTTAATGGATTTCTTAAAGAAGACTTGTATATGATGCAACCAGAAGGTTTTGTAAATCCTAAAAGTGTTAACAAAATATGCAAGCTCCAGCGATCCATCTATGGACTGGTGCAAGCATCTCGGAGTTGGAATATGCGCTTTGATGAGATGATCAAAGTATATAGTTTTATACAGACTTGTGGTGAAGCCTGTATTTACAAGAAAGTGAGTGGGAGCACTACAGCATTTCTGACAAGTATATGTGAATGACATATTATTGATCGGAAATAATGTAGAATTATTCTGCAAAGCATAAAGGAGTGTTTGAAAGAAGTTTTTCAAGGAAAGACCTCGGCGAAGCTGCTTACATATTAAGCATCAAGATCTATAGAGATAGATCAAGACGCTTGATAAGTTTTTTCAATGAGTACATACCTTGACAATATTTTGAAGTAGTTCAAAATGGAACAGTCAAAGAAAAGAGTTCTTGGCTGTGTTACAAGGTGTGAAATTGAGTAAGACTCAAAGCCCGACCACGGTAGAAGACAGAAAGAGAATGAAAGTCATTCCCTATGCCTCAGCCATAGGTTCTATAAAGTATGCCATGTTGTGTACCAGATCTATTGTATACCCTACACTGTGTTAAGCAAGGGAGTACAATAGTGATTTAAGAGTAGATCACTAGACAGCGGTCAAAATTATCCTTAGTGGAATAAGGAAATATTTCTCGATTATGGAGGTGACAAAAGGTTCGTCGTAAAAAATTACGTCGATGCAAGTTTTGACACAGATCTGGATGACTCTAAGTCTCGATCTCGATACATATTGAAAGTGGGAGCAATTAGCTAGAGTAGCTCTGTGCAGAGCATTGTAGACATAGAATTCGCAAAATACTTACGGATCTGTATGTGACAGACCCGTTGACTAAAAATTATCTCACAAGCAAAACATAATCACACCTTAGTACTCTTTGGGTGTTAATCACATAAGCGATGTGAACTAGATTACTGACTCTAGTAAACCTTTTGGGTGTAGGTCACATGACGATGTGAACTATGGGTGTTAATCACATGGTGATGTGAACTATTAGTGTTGAATCACATGGCGATGTGAACTAGATTATTGACTCTAGTGCAAGTGGGAGACTGAAGGAAATATTCCCTAGAGGCAATAATAAAGTTATTATTTATTTCCTTATTTCATGATAAATGTTTATTATTCATGCTAGAATTGTATTAACCGGAAACATAATACATGTGTGAATACATAGACAAACAGAGTGTCACTAGTATGCCTCTACTTGACTAGCTCGTTGATCAAAGATGGTTGTGTTTCCTAGCCATAGACAAAGAGTTTTCATTTGATTAATGGGATCACATCATTAGGAGAATGATGTGATTAACTTGACCCATTCCGTTAGCTTAGCACTTGATCATTTAGTATGTTGCTATTATACATGTTCCTATGACTATGAGATTATGCAACTCCCGTTTGCCGGAGGAACACTTTGTGTGCTACCAAATGTCACAACGTAACTGGGTGATTATAAAGGAGCTCTACAGGTGTCTCCAAAGGTACATGTTGGGTTGGCGTATTTCGAGATTAGGATTTGTCACTCCGATTGTCGGAGAGGTATCTCTGGGCCCTCTCGGTAATGCACATCACTTAAGCCTTGCAAGCATTGCAACTAATGAGTTAGTTGCGAGATGATGTATTACGGAACGAGTAAAGAGACTTGCCGGTAACGAGATTGAACTAGGTATTAAGATACCGACGATCGAATCTCGGGCAAGTAACATATCGATGACAAAAGGAACAACGTATGTTGTTATGCGATCTGACCGATAAAGATCTTCGTATAATATGTAGGAGCCAATATGAGCATCCAGGTTCCGCTATTGGTTATTGACCGGAGACGTGTCTCGGTCATGTCTACATTGTTCTCGAACCCGTAGGGTCCGCACGCTTAACGTTACGATGACAGTTTCATTATGAGTTTATATATTTTGATGTACCTAAGTTTGTTTGGAGTCCCGGATGTGATCACGGAGATGACGAGGAGTATCGAAATGGTCGAGACATAAAGATTGATATATTGGACGGCTATATTCGGACACCGGAAGTGTTCCGGGCGATTTCGGAGAAAACCGGAGTGCCGGAGGGTTACCGGAACCCCCCCCCCCCCCGGAGAAGTAATGGGCTTTATGGGCCCTAGTGGAGAGAGAGGGGCGGCCAGGGTGGGCCACGCGCCCCCTCCCCCTCTGGTCCGAATTGGACTAGGAGAGGGGGGCGGCGCCCCCCTTTCCTTCTCCCTCTCCCCCTTCCTTTCCCCCTCCTAGTAGGAGTAGGAAAGAGGGGAGTCCTACTCCTACTAGGAGGAGGACTCCTCCTCCTTGGCGCGCCCCAAGGGCCGGCCGGCCTCCCCCCTTGCTCCTTCATATACGGGGGCAGGGGGCACCTCTAGACACACAAGTTGATCTTCAAGATCGTTCTCCTAGCCGTGTGCGGTGCCCCCCTCCACCATAGTCCTCGATAATATTGTAGTGGTGCTTAGGCGAAGCCCTGCGACAGTAGGACATCAAGATCGTCACCACGCCGTCGTGCTGAAGGAACTCTTTCCCAACACTTTCCTGGATCGGAGTCCGGGGATCGTCATCGAGCTGAACGTGTGCTAGAACTCGGAGGTGTCGTAGTTTCGGTGCTTGATCGGTCGGGCCGTGAAGACGTACGACTATATCAACCGCGTTGTCATAACGCTTCCGCTGTCGGTCTACAAGGGTACGTAGACTACACTCTCCCCTCTCGTTTCTATGCATCACCATGATCTTGCGTGTGCGTAGGAATTTTTTTGAAATTACTACGTTCCCCAACAAATAATGGTGGATCAGTGTGCGGAATTGTCCTAGGCAATCGTTAACAAGATCGGTAATCACTATTGCAGTTTCATATGAGGGAGAGACATGAGCTAACATACTTTCTCTACTTGGATCATATGCACTTTTGATTGGAACTCTAGCAAGCATCCGCAACTACTAAAGATCATTAAGGTAAAACCCAACCATAGCATTAAAGCATCAAGTCCTCTTCATTCCCATACGCAACAACCCCCTTACCCGGGTTTGTGTTTCAGTCACTCACCAACCCACTATAAGCGAATCATGAACGTATTGCAACACCCTACAGCGGGAACCCCTCGCGCTTGCGCGACACGGAGGGCACCATAGGACAGCATCAAAGTAAAACATACAACTCATACCAATCTATATCATCAATCAACCCAAGGACAAAAGATATCTACTCAAAACATCAAAGGATGGAAACACATCATTGGATCATAATATGTAGCATAAAGCACCATGTTCAAGTAGGGATTACAGCGGGGTGCGGGAGAGTGGACCGCGTAAAACAGATGATGATGGTGATGTTGATGAAGACGATCACCATGGCGATGATTCCCCTCCCGATGGCACTCTGGTGCCACCAAGAGAGGAGAGGTTCTCCCCCTTGTGCTTCCTCCTCCATGGCCTCCCCCTAGATGGGGAAAGGTTCTCCCTCTGGTCCTTGGCCTTCATGGCGATGATGGCCCCTTCGGGATCCTCCTCCTTGGCCACCGGTGATGATGGCACCCTCCGGCAGGGTGCCAGAGAGGGCCTAGATTGATTTCTCGTGGCTACAGAGGCTTCTGGTGGCGGAACTCCCGATCTAGGTTTCTTTCTAGAAGTTTGGGTATATATGAGAGGTGTTGGAGTCGGGAACAAGGCAGGGGGGTCTCCGGGCTGTCCACGAGGCAGGGGGCGCGCCTTGGGGGGTGGGCGCGCCCCCCTGAAGGAAATATGCCCTAGAGGCAATAATAAAGTTATTATTTATTTCCTTATATCATGATAAAAGTTTATTATTCATGCTAGAATTGTATTAACTGGAAACATAATACATGTGTGAATACATAGACAAACAGAGTGTCACTAGTATGCCTCTATTTAACTAGCTCGTTAATCAAAGATGGTTATGTTTCCTAACCATGGACAAAGAGTTGTTATTTGATTAATGGGATCACATCATTAGGTGAATGATCTGATTGACATGACCCATTCCATTAGCTTAGCACCCGATCGTTTAGTATGTTGCTATTGCTTTCTTCATGACTTATACATGTTCCTATGACTATGAGATTATGCAACTCCCATTTGCCAGAGGAACACTTTGTGTGCTACCAAACGTCACAACGTAACTGGGTGATTATAAAGGAGCTCTACAGGTGTCTCCAAAGGTACATGTTCGCTTGGCGTATTTCGAGATTAGGATTTGTCACTCCGATTGTCGGAGAGGTATCTCTCGGCCCTCTCGGTAATGCACATCACTTAAGCCTTGCAAGCATTGCGACTAATGAGTTAGTTGCGGGATGATGTATTACGAAACGAGTAAAGAGACTTGCCGGTAACGAGATTGAACTAGGTATAGGATACCGACGATCGAATCTTGGGCAAGTAACATACCGATGACAAAGGGAACAACGTATGTTGTTATGCGGTCTGGCCGATAAAGATCTTCGTAGAATATGTAGGAGCCAATATGAGCATCCAGGTTCCTCTATTGGTTATTGACCGGAGACGTGTCTCGGTCATGTCTACATTGTTCTCGAACCCGTAGGGTCCGCACGCTTAAGGTTACGATGACAGTTATATTATGAGTTTATGCGTTTTGATGTACTGATGTTTGTTTGGAGTCCCAGATGTGATCACGGACATGATGAGGAGTCTCGAAATGGTCGAGACATAAAGATTGATATATTGGACGGCTATGTTTGGATATCGGAAGTGTTCCGGGTGATTTCGGATTTTACCGGAGTACCGGGAGGTTACCGGAACCCCCCGGGAGCTATATGGGCCTTAGTGGGCCTTAGTGGAAAAGAGAAGGGGCAGCCCAAGATGGGCCGCGCGCCCCTCCCCTCCCTTGGTCCGAATAGGACAAGGAGAGGGGGCTGGCCCCCCTCTCTCTCTTTCCCCCTCCGTGAATCCTATTCCAACTAGGATTGGGGGGGAATCCTGCTCCCAGAGGGAGTAGGACTCCTCCTGGCGCGCCTCTCCTAGGCCGGCCGCACCCCCCCCCCTTGCTCCTTTATCTACGGCGGCAGGGGAACCCCAGAGACACAGAAGTTGATCCACGTGATCATACTCTTAGCCATGTGCGGCGCCCCCTTCCACCATAGTCCTCGATAATATTATAGCGGTGCTTAGGCGAAGCCCTGCGAAAGTAGTACATCAAGATCGTCACCACGCCGTCGTGCTGACGGAACTCTTCCCCGACACTTTGCTGGATCGGAGTCCGGGGATCGTCATCGAGCTGAACGTGTGCTAGAACTCGGAGGTGCCGTAGTTTCGGTGCTTGATCGGTCGGGCCGTGGAGACGTACGACTACATCAACCAAACGCTTCCGTTGTCGATCTACAAGGGTATGCATCACCATGATCTTGCGTGAGCGTAGGAAAGTTTTTGAAATTACTACGAAACCCAACAGTGGCATCCGAGCCTAGGTTTTATATGTTGATGTTATATGCACGAGTAGAACACAAATGAGTTGTGGGCGATATAAGTCATACTGCTTACCAGCATGTCATACTTTGGTTCGGCGGTATTGTTGGATGAAGCGGCCCGGACCGACATTACGCGTACGCTTACGCGAGACTGGTTCTCCCGACGTGCTTTGCACATAGGTGGCTTGCGGGTGACAGTTTCTCCAACTTTAGTTGAACCAAGTGTGGCTACGCCCGGTCCTTGCGAAGGTTAAAATAGCACCAACTTGACAAACTATCGTTGTGGTTTTGATGCGTAGGTAAGATTGGTTCTTGCTTAAGCCCGTAGCAGCCACGTAAAACATGCAACAACAAAGTAGAGGACGTCTAACTTGTTTTTGCAGGGCATGTTGTGATGTGATATGGTCAAGACATGATGCTAAATTTTATTGTATGAGATGATCATGTTTTGTAACCGAGTTATCGGCAACTGGCAGGAGCCATATGGTTGTCGCTTTATTGTATGCAATGCAATCGCGCTGTAATGCTTTACTTTATCACTAAGCGGTAGCGATAGTCGTGGAAGCATAAGATTGGCGAGACGACAACGATGCTACGATGGAGATCAAGGTGTCGCGCCGGTGACGATGGTGATCATGATGGTGCTTCGAAGATGGAGATCACAAGCACAAGATGATGATGGCCATATCATATCACTTATATTGATTGCATGTGATGTTTATCTTTTATGCATCTTATCTTGCTTTGATTGACGGTAGCATTATAAGATGATCTCTCACTAAATTATCAAGGAGTGTTCTCCCTGAGTATGCACCGTTGCGAAAGTTCTTCGTGCTGAGACACCACGTGATGATCGGGTGTGATAGGCTCTACGTTCAAATACAACGGGTGCAAAACAGTTGCACACGCGGAATACTCAGGTTATACTTGACGAGCCAAGCATATACAGATATGGCCTCGGAACACGAAGACCGAAAGGTCGATCGTGAATCATATAGTAGATATGATCAACATAGTGATGTTCACCAATGAAACTACTCCATCTCACGTGATGATCGGACATGGTTTAGTTGATTTGGATCACGTGATCACTTAGAGGATTAGAGGGATGTCTATCTAAGTGGGAGTTCTTTAAGTAATATGATTAATTGAACCTAAATTTATCATGAACTTAGTACCTGATAGTATCTTGCTTGTTTATGTTTGATTGTAGATAAATGGCCCGTGTTGTTGTTCCGTTGAATTTTAGTGCGTTCCTTGAGAAAGCAAAGTTGAAAGATGATGGTAGCAATTACACGGACTGGGTCCGTAACTTGAGGATTATCCTCATTGCTGCACAGAAGAATTACATCCTGGAAGCACCGCTGGGTGCCAGGCCTGCTGCTGGAGCAACACCAGATGTTGTGAACGTCTGGCAGAGCAAAGCTGATGACTACTCGATAGTTCAATGTGCCATGCTTTACGGCTTAGAACCAGGACTTCAACGACGTTTTGAACGTCATGGAGCATATGAGATGTTCCAGGAGTTGAAGTTAATATTTCAATCAAATGCCCGGATTGAGAGATATGAAGTCTCCAATAAGTTCTATAGCTGCAAGATGGAGGAGAACAGTTCTGTCAGTGAGCATATACTCAAAATGTCTGGGTATAATAATCACTTGATTCAGATGGGAGTTAATCTTCCAGATGATTGCGTCATTGACAGAATTCTCCAATCACTGCCACCAAGCTACAAGAGCTTCATGATGAACTATAATATGCAAGGGGTGAATAAGACTATTCCCGAGCTCTTCGCAATGCTGAAAGCTGCGGAGGTAGAAATCAAGAAGGAGCATCAAGTGTTGATGGTCAACAAGACTACTAGTTTCAAGAAAAAGGGCAAAGGGAAGAAGAAGGGGGACTTCAAGAAGAATAGCAAACAAGTTGCTGCTCAAGAGAAGAAACCTAAGTCTGGACCTAAGCCTGAAACTGAGTGCTTCTACTGCAAGAAGACTGGTCACTGGAAGCGGAACTGTCCCAAGTATTTGGCGGATAAGAAGGATGGCAAGGTGAACAAAGGTATATGTGATATACATGTTATTGATGTGTACCTTACTAATGCTCGCAGTAGCACCTGGGTATTTGATACTGGTTCTGTTGCTAATATTTGCAACTCGAAACAGGGACTACGGATTAAGCGAAGATTGGCTAAGGACGAGGTGACGATGCGCGTGGGAAACGGTTCCAAAGTCGATGTGATCGCGGTCGGCACGCTACCTCTACATCTACCTTCAGGATTAATATTAGACCTAAATAATTGTTATTTGGTGCCAGCGTTGAGCATGAACATTATATCTGGATCTTGTTTGATGCAAGACGGTTATTCATTTAAATCAGAGAATAATGGTTGTTCTATTTATATGAGTAATATCTTTTATGGTCATGCACCCTTGAAGAGTGGTCTATTCTTATTGGATCTCGATAGTAGTAACACACATATTCATAATGTTGAAGCCAAAAGATGCAGAGTTGATAATGATAGTGCAACTTATTTGTGGCACTGCCGTTTAGGTCATATCGGTGTAAAGCGCATGAAGAAACTCCATACTGATGGACTTTTGGAACCACTTGATTATGAATCAATTGGTACTTGCGAACCATGCCTCATAGGCAAGATGACTAAAACGCCGTTCTCCGGTACTATGGAGAGAGCAATAGATTTGTTGGAAATCATACATACAGATGTATGTGGTCCAATGAATATTGAGGCTCGTGGCGGATATCGTTATTTTCTCACCTTCACAGATGATTTAAGCAGATATGGGTATATCTACTTAATGAAACATAAGTCTGAAACATTTGAAAAGTTCAAAGAATTTCAGAATGAAGTTGAAAATCATCGTAACAAGAAAATAAAGTTTCTACGATCTGATCGTGGAGGAGAATATTTGAGTTACAAGTTTGGTGTACATTTGAAACAATGCGGAATAGTTTCGCAACTCACGCCACCCGGAACACCACAGCGTAATGGTGTGTCCGAACGTCGTAATCGTACTTTACTAGATATGGTGCGATCTATGATGTCTCTTACTGATTTACCGCTATCGTTTTGGGGTTATGCATTGGAGACGGCCGCATTCACGTTAAATAGGGCACCATCAAAATCCGTTGAGACGACGCCTTATGAACTATGGTTTGGCAAGAAACCAAAGTTGTCGTTTCTGAAAGTTTGGGGCTGCGATGCTTATGTGAAAAAGCTTCAACCTGATAAGCTCGAACCCAAATCAGAGAAATGTGTATTCATAGGATATCCAAAGGAGACTATTGGATACACCTTCTATCACAGATCCGAAGGCAACACTTTTGTTGCTAAGTTCGGAAACTTTCTAGAGAAGGAGTTTCTCTCGAAAGAAGTGAGTGGGAGGAAAGTAGAACTTGACAAGGTAACTGTACCTGCTCCCTTAGTGGAAAGTAGTGCATCACAGAAAACTGTTTCTGTGACACCTACACCAATTAGTGAGGAAGCTAATGATAATGATCATGAAACTTCGGAACAAGATACTACTGAACCTTGTAGATCAACCAGAACGAGATCCGCGCCAGAGTGGTACGGTAATCTAGTTCTGGAGGTCATGCTACTAGATCATGATGAACCTACAAACTATGAAGAAGCGATGGTGAGCCCAGATTCCGCAAAATGGCTTGAAGCCATGAAATCTGAGATGGGATCCATGTATGAGAACAAAGTGTGGACTTTGGTTGACTTGCCCAATGATCGGCAAGCAATTGAGAATAAATGGATATTCAAGAAGAAGACTGACGCCGACGGTAATATTACTGTCTACAAAGCTCGACTTGTCGCAAAAGGGTTTCGGCAAGTTCAAGGGGTTGACTACGATGAGACTTTCTCACCCGTAGCGATGCTTAAGTCTGTCCGAATCATGTTAGCAATTGCCGCATTTTATGATTATGAGATTTGGCAGATGGATGTCAAAACTGCATTCCTGAATGGATTTCTGGAAGAAGAGTTGTATATGATGCAACTGGAAGGTTTTGTAGATCCAAAAGGAGCTAACAAAGTGTGCAAGCTCCAGCGATCCATTTATGGACTGGTGCAAGCCTCTCGGAGTTGGAATAAACACTTTGATAGTGTGATCAAAGCATTTGGTTTTATACAGACTTTTGGAGAAGCCTGTATTTACAAGAAAGTGAGTGGGAGCTCTGTAGCATTTCTGATATTATATGTGGATGACATATTACTGATTGGAAATGATATAGAATTTCTGGATAGCATTAAGCGATACTTGAATAAGAGTTTTTCAATGAAAGACCTCGGTGAAGCTGCTTACATATTAGGCATTAAGATCTATAGAGATAGATCAAGACGCTTAATTGAACTTTCACAAAACACATCCCTTGACAAAGTTTTGAAGAAGTTCAAAATGGATCAAGCAAAGAAAGGGTTCTTGCCTGTGTTACAAGGTGTGAAGTTGAGTAAGACTCAATGCCCGACCACTGCAGAAGATAGAGAGAAGATGAAAGATGTACCCTATGCTTCATCCATAGGCTCTATCATGTATGCAATGCTGTGTACCAGACCTGATGTGTGCCTTGCTATAAGTCTAGCAGGGAGGTACCAAAGTAATCCAGGAGTGGATCACTGGACAGCGGTCAAGAACATCCTGAAGTACCTGAAAAGGACTAAGGATATGTTTCTCGTATATGGAGGTGACAAAGAGCTCATCGTAAACGGTTATGTTGATGCAAGCTTTGACACTGATCCGAACGATTCTAAATCGCAAACCGGATACGTGTTTACATTAAACGGTGGAGCTGTCAGTTGGTGCAGTTCTAAACAAAGCATCGTGGCGGGATCTACGTGTGAAGCGGAATACATAGCTGCTTCGGAAGCAGCAAATGAACGAGTCTGGATGAAGGAGTTCATATCCGATCTAGGTGTCATACCTAGTGCATCGGGTCCAATGAAAATCTTTTGTGACAATACTGGTGCAATTGCCTTGGCGAAGGAATCCATATTTCACAAGAGAACCAAGCACATCAAGAGACGCTTCAATTCCATCCGGGATCTAGTCCAGGTGGGAGACATAGAGATTTGCAAGATACATACGGATCTGAATGTTGCAGACCCGTTGACTAAGCCTCTTCCACGAGCAAAACATGATCAGCACCAAGGCTCCGTGGGTGTTAGAATCATTACTGTGTAATCTAGATTATTGACTCTAGTGCAAGTGGGAGACTGAAGGAAATATGCCCTAGAGGCAATAATAAAGTTATTATTTATTTCCTTATATCATGATAAAAGTTTATTATTCATGCTAGAATTGTATTAACCGAAAACATAATACATGTGTGAATACATAGACAAACAGAGTGTCACTAGTATGCCTCTACTTGACTAGCTCGTTAATCAAAGATGGTTATGTTTCCTAACCATGGATAAAGAGTTTTTATTTGATTAAACGGGATCACATCATTAGTTGAATGATCTGATTGACATGACCCATTCCATTAGCTTAGCACCCGATCGTTTAGTATGTTGCTATTGCTTTCTTCATGACTTATACATGTTCCTATGACTATGAGATTATGCAACTCCCGTTTGCCAGAGGAACACTTTGTGTGCTACCAAACGTCACAACGTAACTGGGTGATTATAAAGGAGCTCTACAGGTGTCTCCAAAGGTACATGTTGGGTTGGCGTATTTCGAGATTAGGATTTGTCACTCCGATTGTCGGAGAGGTATCTCTGGGCCCTCTCGGTAATGCACATCACTTAAGCCTTGCAAGCATTGCGACTAATGAGTTAGTTGCGGGATGATGTATTACAGAACGAGTAAAGAGACTTGCCAGTAACGAGATTGAACTAGGTATAGGATACCGACGATCGAATCTCGGGAAAGTAACATACCGATGACAAAGGGAACAACGTATGTTGTTATGCGGTCTGACCGATAAAAGATCTTCGTAGAATATGTAGGAGCCAATATGAGCATCCAGGTTCTGCTATTGGTTATTGACCGGAGACGTGTCTCGGTCATGTCTACATTGTTCTCGAACCCATAGGGTCCGCACGCTTAAGGTTACGATGACAGTTATATTATGAGTTTATACATTTTGATGTACCGAAGGTTGTTCGGAGTCCCGGATGTGATCACGGACATGACGAGGAGTCTCGAAATGGTCGAGACATAAAGATTGATATATTGGAAGCCTATGTTTGGATATCAGAAGTGTTCCGGGTGAAATCGGGATTTTATCGGAGTACCGGGAGGTTATCGGAACCCCCCCGGGAGCTATATGGGCCTTAGTGGCCTTAGTGGAAAAGAGAAGGGGCAGCCCAAGATGGGCCGCGCGCCCCTCTCCTCCCTTGGTCCGAATAGGACAAGGAGAGGGGGCCGGCCCCCCTCTCTCTCTTTCCCCCTCCGCGAATCCTATTCCAACTAGGATTGGGGGGGGATCCTACTCCCAGAGGGAGTAGGACTCCTCCTGGCGCGCCTCTCCTAGGCCGGCCGCACCCCCCCCCCTTG
The DNA here is from genome assembly GCF_003073215.2 of Triticum urartu. Lineage (NCBI taxonomy): Eukaryota > Viridiplantae > Streptophyta > Magnoliopsida > Poales > Poaceae > Triticum > Triticum urartu. The sequence continues at coordinate 734,356,647 of NC_053023.1, read as the reverse complement.
ATCCTTTATATACGGAGGCAGGGGAACCCTAGAGACACAGAAGTTGATCCACGTGATCATACTCTTAGCCGTGTGCGGCGTCCCCTTCCACCATAGTCCTCGATAATATTGTAGTGGTGCTTAGGCGAAGCCCTGCGACAGTAGTACATCAAGATCGTCACCACGCCGTCGTGCTGACGGAACTCTTCCCCGACACTTTGCTGGATCGGAGTCCGGGGATCGTCATCGAGCTGAACGTGTGCTAGAACTCGGAGGTGCCGTAGTTTCGGTGCTTGATCGGTCGGGCCGTGGAGACGTACGACTACATCAACCAAACGCTTCCGTTGTCGATCTACAAGGGTAGGTAGATCATACTCTCCTCTCTCGTTGCTATGCATCACCATGATCTTGCGTGAGCGTAGGAAAATTTTTGAAATTACTACGAAACCCAACACCCCCACCCTCGTGGGCAGCCCGAGACTCTTCTGGCCCAGTTCTTTTACTTCCTGGCCTTCTTCTGGTCCAAAAATAAGCTCCGTCAAGTTTCAGGTCAATTGGACTCTGTTTGGTTTTCCTTTTCTGCGATACTCTAAAACAAGGAAAAAACAGAAACTGGCACAAAAGCCCTCCTCTGTAAAAAACAGAAATTAGCATACAAATGCATATAAAACATCCAAGGTTGATCATATAATAGCATGAATACTTCATAAATTATAGATACGTTGGAGACGTATCAATACCACAAAAGCCCTCCTCTGTAAAAAATATAGACCTCCCCCCCTAAAAAACGGACCTCATCCTGTAGATAACTAGGATTGGAGGCGGTTTTTGCTGGGAGCTGTAAAACAAAAAACGGTTGGCGGGAGGGAACTTTCTGCTCCCGCGCCTTCCTTGTTACCGCCGCCACGGTCTGATCTCGATTCCGGCAACGTTCTTTCCTTTCTATGTGTGAGGGTGCTTTGTGTTATTTTGCAGTGAACTTGTTGTAAGTTCAATTGGTTTATACGGGATCTGTTCTGCCGACATACAAATCTTACCGTAAATTCCCACAAATATGTTTTAGGGGGAACTGTATATAGTTTTCAGAGGATGCGGTTTTAGCGGATCTGCTAGGGATGCTCTTAGTTAATTGCAATGATGCATTGGAGGCAGATTCACGCACTGATGTAAAGCACTATAGGGTGACACGCGCTTTGTCGTGCCACACTTAGGTTATTAGTTAAGCATCTCTCTCTCTCTCTCTCTCTCATTCAGTGGAGGCGATATCTCGGGTGTGAGGGGTTGTGTTGTTCTTATTCTTAAACATAACATAGAAATCAACACATGGACGCTACATTCACCTGGTAGTGGACCAAAACACAACATACATAAGTGATTCACCGAGGGATCTTAGATTCTTACATCCTAGTATACCATTTATCTTCATTTCCTTGTCGCCCATTTGGGCTCTTCCTGCAACTTCTACCATCACGAAATGTCCGGTTACATAGGCTCCACCTTAACAGGGTGCAGAACTTCAGCGATGTGGCGAAGTTCAATCAAATAAAACTCCAATCCTCAATCTTTTTATTCCATGTCAAGTTAAACAAACAAGAAAAGAACATTAGAAGTTCACGAAAGCAAATGGAAGATACGTGAATATAAGATAATCATATCAAGGAGGTTAAAATGGTCTTGGACGTGCGAGGCGATCATCTAGAGCTAAGCATGATAACAAATCCATACTCAACATTGCCTCCCAAGGGGAAGGGTAGAGGGCTAACTTACGGTGAGAGGAGATGAACAAAGATGTGGCTTCTACCTCTTCAGAAGAAATTGCATATTCTGCTAGAAAGATAATGCAAGAGGAAGCAAGTCAGTAAAGAAGTGCAGAAAATCTAGGCAAAACAACATAGTCCATATGTCTACTATACCTATTGGAATGAAGAAGACAAGCTGAAGCGACTATCTGAGCAGATTGTGCAATCAAAATAAATACGGGACACTAAACTCAAATGTAGCATGCCAAAGGTGCTCTATTTTTCGAAGTGGATAAGTTTGGCACGGCTTTATCTTATTTGTAGGCTCTTACTTAATCAATGTGCATAAAAAATAAATTACAATAAACAATCCACTGGATAAATCCATGCACAACATGGATCCTTAACTGAAGTGATTATTGCTGATCTAAATCTTCAGAACAAATGTCAAGGTTGAGAAACAAACCTAAGCCAGGATTGACCGAAATCTAGAAACTCTAGCTATTCGCAATTTTTTTACTATTCACAAAAGGCTAGCCTCAACCATAAGTTTACAATTACCAAAATATAGGCAATATTATATCATGCAATTTCAGTTCATATACCTGAAAAGTTATTCGCATTTATGTTCAGAATTTCAAAAATATGATTAAGGAACAACAGCTAAAATTTATCGTATATACCATTGCAACAGTATAATTCTTTCTGTAACATTCTTGGTTCAAAACATATTTGAGTTTTTGAATGCTCTCATTTTGCCGGTAGAGGATAATTGATAAACACAGCAGATCACATGTTCCTAACCATGATGACCTGTTTTAAGACTCATAAGAAGAGGGCATACTAATGTACGCAACCATGTAAATAATACTCTCTCCGATCCATATTAATATACACCGATTTAGTCAGTGTCAATTAATATGGATCGGAGGGGGTAGTTCCTGATAGCAGGAAAAAGGTGATGCCAAAGATATAAAAGAAAGGCATCATTACTTGCTTCATGGTAAAAGAAAGTGTGAACATTCTTGACCAAAAGGGGGGCAACAAAATTACTCAGTTCTCATAATTAATCATTATTTGGAAGAAATACTATGCAATATTCAGACACTCTAGTTCTCTGACTTTGTTTCTTCTAGGTTGCTCGTGCGCGAGCACCGCAGGTCCTCGGAACCTTGGGAATTGTATGAGCAACACAACCACAGAAATTAGGACAAAATTTCACGTCATACATTGTCTGAAAATTGTAGTCGACCCGTGCTGGGAGAAATATGACTTGTGCCCACGCTGCTCTGAGGGTTTGTCCATTTGATACCCTCTCATCCGAATTCGAGTCGATTTCCAATCCGCTTCAGTCTCTACCAAACCGAACAAATCCTATTGGAATGTAGGATGTTTCTTGTATTGAAGATCTTTGAAAAACCAATGGCAATATGTCTATCCACCTATGCTCTATGATGATGTGACCATTCTATGGGGTATTTGGAAGAGCCGGAATGCAAGGTATCAAGGTCGTAGTTGTGGCACATTGTCACTTGCCACATTGTCGGGGATGTTGTGCCATGGTGATGGTGGTATTCCCACTCGATCTATAAAATGATCCTTGCCGCTCGGGTGGAAGGCTTCGTCTCCTCATTGTAGTATCCCACATCCATATCCTTGTGCTCATGTTGTCGTTTTCGTGTTGTTTAAGAGCTTATGTTGCTAAACCTACCCACTTAGTAGCCCACACTCATGTCCCATGTCCTATGTCCACCTTGATTGTCGACCACCAAGTCGTGTTGTCTGGAGGAGGGGCAAGATGTGTAAGACGGTGCACGAATCATCCATGGAGCGCTTGTCACCACTACGCTGGTCCCACCTAGGCTTTGTTGTGAAGCCCGACAAGCAGGTTCGCTGTCAATCAAGATTCGGGTGGTCCGGACATGTTGTCACACCTGTAAACCCGTAAGGACAGCCTAGGTTCATGGTTCCACCCGCACCTCATCTAAGAGGGCAACCGGTAAACCTAGGTTCACCCTCACTCTAATGCATGCATCTGCCTCCAACCGTTCTTGCGTGGTGTTGGGGGTGAGGCCGCTTTTGAAGAGGGAGTACTGGGCACTCGTGGTATGCTATGGCAGACGACTTGGCCGCTATAGTGGTGCGGGGAGGACTTTGAGACTAGCAATGCGAGGAGAGGTGGATGTTAAAGAAGCCAGTAGGGAGACGACATGCTTCTTCTTCAACGAGTTTATACTTTATTCCGACAACCACGCCTTTCCCTAGTCCATGATCCTTCTATTGTGGTGGTATTGCAATCGAGTAAGAAGGTGTTGATCGACCATAGGGTCGGATGGGTATGTGTTCCAATTGGACCCTGAGGGTTTTCTAGGCACCGGGCGAAGGGCTCAAGTTTGACATCTAGAATACCAACCATATATTATTAGATGCATCGCGAGACGTATTTTCATATTGTGCATATTTAGTTTTTATAGATATGAATAGTTTTCTCTACGAAACTTTGTCGTTGTTTGATTAGAAAAAAAAAACATGCACTACAAAGAAAGTAGGTTTTCAGTGTCAAACTGGCCAGTTTTGACCGCCTAGTGCTACCTTCACGGGAAGAACGATCGAGCGAGAGTGAGAGACAGTAGCCGGGAGACCCGGATCGATCCCGACACAACACCCGCCGTCCGCTAGCTAGCTCGCCATGCATGCGAGCGAGCGAGCGGAGAAAATGGCCATAAGTCCCACTGACTGACACGCGGGGACCAAGCAAAGTGAACAGACAATCCCCACAAACAGACGCGCGCGCGACGGACGGACGGCGCGCCGGAGAGGAGAGGAGAGGAGATCGACCGATGGCGAGGAAGGTGGAGGAGGAGGAGTACGAGGAGGACGAGGGGGAGTCGATCGAGCGGGTGTTCGAGGGGCAGGAGGTGCCCGACTGGAAGGAGCAGGTGACGGCGCGGGCTCTGGCGGTGAGCGCGCTGCTGGGCTTCATGTTCAGCGTCATCGTCATGAAGCTCAACCTCACCACCGGCATCATCCCCTCCCTCAACGTCTCCGCGGGGCTCCTCGGCTTCTTCCTCCTCCACTCGTGGACCAGGCTGCTCGACAAGGCCGGCATCCCCGGCGTCAAGCCCTTCACCCGCCAGGAGAACACCGTCGTCCAGACCTGCGTCGTCGCGTGCTCCGGCATCGCCTTCAGCGGTACGTAAGCACCGGCACAGCGATTGGCAATCGATCTCCATCGATCGCTGCGCCTGCGCGTGTATCCTCCATGGATGGATCGTTTGCATTCACAAGTTTTTCCCATGCATTTCTTTGGGTTACATGGAAAGAGATGCCCGTGGCAGGGGGATTTGGGAGCTACATGTTCGGGATGAGCGAGAGGATCAGCGAGCAGTCAGGGGAGGTGAGGGACGAGGACAGCATCAAGAACCCCAGCCTGGGCTGGATGATCGGCTTCCTCTTCATCGTCAGCTTCCTGGGCCTCTTCTCTGTCGTGCCCCTCAGGAAGGCATGCACGTCTCACCACAGCACTGATCTCTACAGTCAACATTTTGATTTCACAAATGTAATCCGTTAAACATGGCCAATCGTTTGGTTGATTTGGGCTTCAGATAATGATCATCGATTACAAGCTCATCTACCCGAGCGGCACGGCCACGGCGCACCTCATCAACAGCTTCCACACTCCCCAGGGCGCAAAGCTGGCCAAGTACGTATGTTGTCCGTATCTGAATTTGTACGGTCAGTGTCTGAATTTGTACCCGGCCAATTTAATTACCGGCCGGTGGTTGGACTGGACTGGACTGGATTGCTGCTGCTGCATGCAGGCTACAGGTGAAGACGCTGGGCAAGTTTTTCGCGATGAGCTTCAGCTGGGGCTTCTTCCAGTGGTTCTACACCGGCGGCAAAGACTGCGGATTCAGCTCCTTCCCCACCTTGGGCCTCGAGGCACGCAGACAAAAGTAAGTATGCTCCTTGAGAAATACTATATGTCAGCAACTTTTCACATTTCATACCTAGCTAGCTAGCCAAAGTGTGTAAATATTTCTTGTTGGATGGATTTGCAACAAAATGAATGGCCAGGTTCTACTTCGACTTCTCGGCGACGTACCTAGGTGTCGGGATGATCTGCCCCTACCTCGTCAACCTCTCCGTCCTCCTCGGAGGCATCATATCATGGGGGATCATGTGGCCTATCATCGAGCACAAGAAGGGCGACTGGTACCCCGCCGACCTCAAGCCCAGCAGCCTCCGCGGCATCGTCGGCTACCGGGTACGCACACCTCTCTTGTCCTTGTGATTTCATCGTCGTTGCGTTGCACCAAGGATTCATATGATTGATCGTGCAGGTGTTCATCTCCATCTCGCTCATCCTCGGCGACGGCCTCTACAATTTCCTCAAGGTGCTGACCCGGACCATGACGGCGCTGGTGGCGCAGGTGCGCGGGATGATGTCGGGCCCGACCCTGCCCATCAGCGAGGCCGGGGGCGACCTGACGCCGGCGGAGACGTTCGACGACCAGCGCCGCACGGAGCTCTTCATGAAGGACCAGATCCCCAACACGCTCGCGCTGAGCGCCTACGTGATCACCGCGGTGATATCCGTCATCACGGTGCCGCGCATCTTCCACCAGCTCAGGTGGTACCACGTGGCCACCTCCTACGTGATCGCGCCGGTGCTGGCCTTCTGCAACGCCTACGGCTGCGGCCTCACGGACTGGTCCCTCGCCACCACCTACGGCAAGCTGGCCATCTTCCTGGTGGGCGCCTGGGCCGGCGCGTCCAACGGCGGCATCATCGCCGGCCTCGCCGCGTGCGGGGTCATGATCGGCATCGTGTCCACGGCGTCCGACCTGACGCAGGACTTCAAGACGGGTTACATGACGCTGGCGTCGCCGCGGTCCATGTTCGTGAGCCAGGTGATCGGCACGGCCATGGGGTGCGTGATCGCGCCGTCCGTGTTCTGGCTCTTCTACAAGGCGTTCGGCGACATCGGCACGCCGGGGTCCGAGTACCCGTCGCCCAACGCGCTGGTGTACCGCAACATGGCGATCCTGGGCGTGCAGGGGCTGGGGTCGCTGCCCAAGCACTGCCTGGACCTCTGCATCGTCTTCTTCGTGGGCGCGATCGTGGTGAACCTGGCTCGGGACCTCGCGGGGCCAAACATCGCGCAGTTCATCCCGCTGCCGATGGCCATGGCCATCCCATTCTACCTGGGGCCCTACTTCGGGATCGACATGTGCATCGGGAGCCTGATCCGGTTCGTGTGGGACCACGTGGACGGCGCGAGGGCCAAGGCGTTCGCACCGCCCGTGGCGTCGGGGCTCATCTGCGGCGACGGCATCTGGACGCTGCCGCAGTCGGTGCTGGCGCTGGCCGGCGTGAGGCCGCCCATCTGCATGAAGTTCCTACCGCGCGCCACCAACATCCAGGTGGAGGCCTTCATCAAATCTCTACCGCCGCCGCCTGGCTAAGTTCACCCACCAGCTGCCTGCAGCTGACAACACACATAAATACGTATTTAGCATAGTAGTGACAGATACATTAATGTACGTACTGGTAGTAACTAGAGTGTAGGCTCGTGTTCCTCTTGCTACATTCATTCAGTAGAATCGATAGATGAGATGTTTGCATTGGAACTGGGAAGAGTAAAGTACAGTACCACATTTGGGGTGCATGCATATGCATCATGAACTATAACCTCTCTCCAGCCTAGTCTGAACCTTGGGCCTTGGGGTGTAGCTTTTTCGACTAATTCAGCTATACTGAACCTTGGGGTGATACATTTTCGACTAATTCAGGTATACTCAGAGCATTTCTAGTAGTACCTCTAAACTCTCAAACCCTCAAAAATAACCACTTTTTTATGGGTTGAGACGAAAAATTCCCAAAGAATAGAACCCCTTAACCTTTAAACCCTCACAAATATTTAGGGGCTCAACCCCTATTCTCCTTCCCAGCCTGTAGAAACAGGGGTTGGCCAGCCCAACCCCTCCCCGACCCGATTCCCTCGCCAACGACGCGCGGGAGGGAGTTTCCAGCTCCCCTTCCCCGGATCCGGCCGCCGTCGGCCTCCGGCCGCCCTGCCCGGCCGCCCTCCCGCCGCGACGCGTCCCGGCGCTGTTGGAAATATGCCCTAGAGGCAATAACAAATTGGTTATTATTATATTATATTTCATTGTTCATGATAATCGTTTATTATCCATGCTATAATTGTATTGATAGGAAACTCAGATACATGTGTGGATACATAGACAACACCATGTCCCTAGTAAGCCTCTAGTTGACTAACTCGTTGATCAATAGATGGTTACGGTTTCCTGACTATGAACATTGGATGTTGTTGATAACGGGATCACATCATTAGGAGAATGATGTGATGGACAAGACCCAATCCTAAGCCTAGCACAAGATCGTGTAGTTCGTTTGCTAAAGCTTTTCTAATGTCAAGTATCATTTCCTTAGACCATGAGATTGTGCAACTCCCGGATACCATAGGAGTGCTTTGGGTGTGCCAAACGTCACAACGTAACTGGGTGGCTATAAAGGTTCACTACAGGTATCTCCGAAAGTGGCTGTTGGGTTGGCACGAATCGAGACTGGGATTTGTCACTCCGTGTAACGGAGAGGTATCTCTGGGCCCACTCGGTAGGACATCATCATAATGTGCACAATGTGACCAAGGAGTTGATCACGGGATGATGTTTACGGAACGAGTAAAGAGACTTGCCGGTAACAAGATTGAACAAGGTATCGGGATACCGACGATCGAATCTCGGGCAAGTACAATACCGCTGGACAAAGGGAATTGAATACGGGATTGATTGAATCCTCGACATCGTGGTTCATCCGATGAGATTATCGTGGAACATGTGGGAGCCAACATGGGTATCCAGATCCCGCTGTTGGTTATTGGCTGGAGAGTTGTCTCGGTCATGTCTGCATGGTTCCCGAACCCGTAGGGTCTACACACTTAAGGTTCGATGACGCTAGGGTTATTAGGAAGACTTGTATGTGATTACCGAATGTTGTTCGGAGTCCCGGATGAGATCCCAGACGTCACGAGTTCCGGAATGGTCTGGAGGTAAAGATTTATATATGGAAAGTTGTTGTTCAGGCTTCGGGAAAAGTTCGGTTTTTTCTGGTATTGTACCGGGAAGCTTCCGGAAGGTTCCGGAGGATTCTGGAGGGGTCCGGAGGTCCGGAAATGTTCCACCACGTCCAATACAGCAGCATGGGCTGTAAGGGGGCACCCTAACCTTAATGGGCCAAGGGCACCAGCCCCCCCAAGGCCCATGCGCATGGGAGAGGGGAAACCCTAAAGGGGAGGGCCTCCACTTGACTTGGGAGGCACTCCTCCCCCCCTTGGCCGCCGCCCCCAACCCTAGATGGGATCTAGGGGGGCGGCCCCCTCTCTCCCCACCTATAAATAGTGGAGGGGCGGGAGGGCGGCCACACCCTTGAACCTGGCGCAGCCCCTCCCCTCCAATACCTCTCCTCCTCCGCGTGAGCTTGGCGAAGCCCTGCCGGAGAACTGCCACTCCATCACCACCACGCCGTCGTGCTGCTGTTGGACTCTCTTCCTCAACCTCCCCTTCCTCCTTGCTGGATCAAGGCGTGGGAGACGTCTCCGTTCCGTATGTGTGTTGAACGCGGAGGTGCCGTCCGTTCGGCGCTAGGATCATCGGTGATTTGGATCACGACGAGTACTGTAGGGGATCGTAGCAGAAATTCAAAATTTTCTACGTATCACCAAGATCAATCTATGGAGTAATCTAGCAATGAGGGGAAGGAGAGTGCATCTACATACCCTTGTAGATCGCTAAGCGGAAGCGTTCAAGTGAACGGGGTTGATGGAGTCGTACTCGTCGTGATCCAAATCACCGATGATCCTAGCGCCGAACGGACGGCACCTCCGCGTTCAACACACGTACGGTTGGGAGACGTCTCCTCCTTCTTGATCCAGCAAGGTGAGAGGAGAAGTTGAGGGAAAACTCCGACAGCACGACGGCGTGGTGGTGATGGAGCTCGTGGTTCTCCGGTAGGGCTTCGCCAAGCACTACGGAGGAGGATGAGGTGTTGGAGGAGGAAGAGGGTTGCGCCAGGGGAAGGGTCCGGCTGCCCTCTCTCTCCCTCACTATATATAGGGGGAAGGGAGGAGGGGGAGGCGCCCTAGGGTTCCCTAGGGGAGGGGCGGCGGCCACAGGGGAAACCCTAGATGGGTTTGGGCGCCCCCACCCCCTAGGAAACTTGCCCCCCAAGCCGGGAGGGGCGGCTGCCCTAGGGGTGGCGCCCCCACCTCTCCTGGTTACGTGAGATGGGGTGGGAGGGGCGCTCAGCCCCTTAGTGGGCTGATGTGCCCTCTCCCCTTGGCCCATAAGGCCCCCCAACGCTTGTCGGGGCCTCCGAAACCCCTTTCGGACACGCTGGTCATCACCTGGTACCCCCAGAACAATTCCGGACTCCAATACCCTTCGTCCAATATACCGATCTTCACCTCCGGACCATTCCGGAGCTCCTCGTCATGTCCGGGATCTCATCCGGGACTCCGAACAACCTTCGGTAACCACATACTATTTCCCATAACAACTCTAGCGTCACCGAACCTTAAGTGTGTAGACCCTACGGGTTCGGGAACCATGCAGACATGACCGAGACAACTCTCCGGCCAATAACCAACAGCGGGATCTGGATACCCATGTTGGCTCCCACATGTTCCACGATGATCTCATCGGATGAACCACGATGTCGAGGATTCAATCAATCCCGTATACAATTCCCTTTGTCCAGCGGTATTGCACTTGCCCGAGATTCGATCGTCGGTATCCCGATACCTTGTTCAATCTCGTTACTGGCAAGTCTCTTTACTTGTTCCGTAACACATCATCCCGTGATCAACTCCTTGGTCACATTGTGCACATTATGATGATGTCCTACCGAGTGGGCCCAGAGATACCTCTCCGTTTACATGGAGTGACAAATCCCACACTACAAGAAATCTGTTAATCCATGACGGAATTCTGGTGACGTTCCTGAAAACCATCACAGATACAGCACCGGTCCCTCCGGGTCGTCACAGAAATTGTCACGGATCAACAAGATGCGAATGGCCACTGAAATGATGCCCCATTATGACGGACAATAAAAGACTGTCATGGAAAACATCATGGACAGACCATGTGGACCTAAGCAGGACCGTCACCGATGGCTCGTGCTGATGTGGCATGTATCCGGTGTGATGCGTATGCTGAATCCTGATTGGTCAATCCACCCTTCTCGCGGATCGCGCATCACAACCGTCCATTCCCTCAGATCACACGGTAGGCACATGGCCCAACGGTGGTTGACCGCCTCCACCACCGCTGCTCCCCATCTTCTTCTCCATCCTCCATCCCCCAATTCAACCCTATCCATCTCCCTCTCCCTCGTCCGCCGCCGCCACCGGCAACCTCGGTGCCCCCCTCCCCAACCGCCACCGCCACCGACCCCACCCTCTCCCCCATCCCCTGCTCTCACCTTCTCTCCTTAAACTAGGCGGCCACCAGAACGAGCAGGCCAAGGCGCTTCCCAATTTGCGGCGCTGCTTCCAGATCCGCCCGAGCAGAGCCAAAGGTCGGCTCCTTCTCCGTGTTGTTCTGCGCCAAGGTTGGCCTCCTCTTCCTTCTCCGCGTGGTCCATGGCGCTAATCCCGGACGGTACCGCCTCTCCGGTTCCCAATCCCACCCCTAAATCGATAGATGGATCTCCATGGTTGATGTGTTTTCCTACTGCTCTGGTTGGTCGCAGGTGAGGCACTCAATACCATGGCCGGACGGAGGTTGGGTGATTTCCTTCCCTGACCTCGCCGCCTAGCTACTCCACCGCGAGCTTCTCGTCCCCAGGTTGTTCTTCCCCTGCTCGCTCCCTCCCTCTTCCTCTCTATCGATTGGTTGCTGCTGTATGCTTGCTGGTCAAGTACCAATCATCTCTTGCGTTGGTGCTGCTGCTGTGTGGATTTGTTTATATTGTTGATATTGCTTAGCTAGTGTGGATGACTGGATGTAGGTGCATGACCGTGCTCAACCTATTAATGGCCATGGCGCTAGGTAAGGTTGTGCTGCTATGCCTATATTGCCCGGAGTAAACATTTGATGTGACAAATTGCTTGTCCTGGATATGGTCAGCCTGTAGCTTGGTAATCTTGTTTTTAATTTTGGGGAAAAATTATTGCTTGTGCTATCAACTATGTACTTTAATCTATTATTGGGCATGCCAAATATTATCAAGATCGGTTTCTATATTTGTTTCTACACATGGACAAAATACTCTTTTAACAAATAGTACAATTGATTGCTGATTCACTTGGAGCCACAAATTCATACTGCCAGCATACTTGATTGAGGATGCAATTCTTCCTGACCCCAAGATTTGCTATAGTGCTAGTGCACAACACCAAGATTTTACATTACATTTTTATTATGATACCGTTGCAAATGAAATGGCTCCGATAACAGTCAAGTGCTTGCTAGTTGTACTTGTACAAACAAATGATCTCCAGATCCACGAGGCTGGACAACCGACTGGCACCAAATTCACACCCTCATAGGTATCTAGTACTTGTGCTACTTTTTATTTGCCGATGTTAGTTGCTATAAAGTAGCTAATTGTAGCCAACGTTGGATGCTTAGCCTCTAGTTATAAGGATTGCCTGTTGCTGCTTTTGCTACCTGTTATGTTCCATGAATGAATGGTTATGCTGCTATCTAGCATCTGGCCTCTGTTTCTCGATTTCTTGGACAATGTTTTTCTCTCTCTTGAGAATCATCGTATTTTGGAAAGGTTGCTTGTGGTGTCAAATACAACTATTTATTAGTGTCAATTTTTGTGCTACTAATGCCCACAGCCTTCCCCACCCATCCAGAGTGTACAGGACGTCCTCCTCATCGAAGCGTCCATCCCTGACGAGCTCTCTTTGCTGGAGGAGGTGGAACAGCAAGTCTAGCACCTGCTTGGCCCCTGTGTCCTATCGCGGGTGGACAAGCTCACCAATGGCTGCGTCTTCCTTCCCTCCTACAGTAGTAGTGAGCTTCTCCCCTCGCCCCACTTTCCCCCCAAATCTGGATGACAGTTGCAATCTGAATACAAATCATGTTTTGCTTCAGTTTAGAGGTGGATTCACTTCTGAGATGAACGTATGAGCTTGATTAGTTACTGATGGTTTTGTGGGTCTGATTCTCTTGCACTATTACACATAATTTAATTAGGGCAAGCTAATGCTAATCCACATAATATGATGTAGCTACTTTTTTTCTAACCATTGGTCTTCATGATACATCAATTATCACTTCTTTTCATACCAAGGGCTTGGGTAATCCGTTTTGATGGTTGAAATGAAGATTTTAATCATGGTAGTCTGCTTTCTCCATCTTAGGTTCACACTATGGATGCATCACAATATCATTGATTGTTGTACGAGAAGCTAGTATTATTTTTGTTGTTGTTGGAAGGTACTTGTGATATTATTATTCTCCTGCAGCATAATAATGTTATTAAGAGGAAAAAGGGTTTGTTTCCTTTCTGTTTTGATGTTTGCCTTTGTTACCAAAATAAAAGTATTGCTTATGTTATTTATTTCTTACAGTGGGTACGAAAGTGCCTTCCCTTGCCTTACTTTTTATACTTTTATATTTCACAACTCATTAGAGACTGATAGTAGGAATTTCAGAATTTCTCATAGCATGATTCAAATTTAGTGTAGTGATAGTCTGGAACTTCATGTCAAATAAGCACAGTGAAGGTTACTGCCAACTCTATTGATCTATATATGCTCATCATTCCTTTTTGTTGCCGTCGGTTGTTTCTTTTGCACTACTTTGCATTGCGGGAGTGAAAAAATATAGGACTTGATAATGTGTACTCCCTCCCTTGCTAAATATAAGTCTTTTCATGAATTTTAACATGGACTACATACGTTTATGCAGCCCACCCAAAGACCGGCTCGACGCGTCGTCGAGCGGCTCACTGGACTCGTCGGATGTGAACTCGCTTCCGACGGCTTCCTCCCCCCGCCCTACGGACGACACCGAAGTGTTGTCCCAACAGGTTCCAAGCCGGGAGGAGGTGGTCCTGGAGGCGCCGCAAGGCGCCCTCCCGGACTCCAGGAGTAAAGGGGATGAAACCCCCCAGGGCTCCAAGTCCGGCTCTAGGCCGGACACCGCTCCGGAACCTTCAAAGGTTCCAGAGTCCGGCGGGGGACCTCCTTCCAAGAGGAGCAAGCCCACCATGCCGGTGACCCCCGTCCAACCGGAGGCGCCGGACAATATGTTGGAGGCGCTCCAAGGCGCCTCCATCGACGAGGAGCACCGCACCATTATGAGTGCGGTGGTCTAGAAGGTTCAGTCCGCCAAGAACGGACTGACTGAAGCTTGTACTAGCCTTTTAACAGGCTTTGAGGTAAGTAAAGAATGTGTAAATAATATTACCGCATAGACAGTAGCCCCTGATGCTCTGTTTGGTGTTCGGGAAGAAAAGCCGAAAAGAGGATCAAATAAAATTCGCAGGAGTCTAACAAAAAGGAGTCAATATGCGTATGCAGGCTTCTCTGCTTGCGTCCACCGCACTGACTGTGGAAGTGGACAGCTAAAGCAGAACCTCGAGCGGTCCGAGCAAGAGCTCAGGCGTGCCAAGAAGCAGCTCGAGGACAATGAAGGTAAGAAATACCTTGTTTAAATATATATAAAGAGGTGCAATTGCAAAAAATGACAGGATTGTCGTGGCTATTGTAGGGGCCGCGTCTGAGGTGGCGACCCTTAAGCAAGCGCTGGTCGAGGCCGAGAAGAGGGTGGCCATGGAGCGCATCGAGCGGGAGAAGTATGAGGCCGAGGTTGGCAAGGTACGGCAAGAGCTCTAGGCTCTCATGGAAAAACATGAGAGTTTGGAGCTTGACTCAAAGACGCGAGCGTCCGAGCTCGCGGTGGCTAACTGGCTATTGACAACGCCAAGTCTGCCAAGGCCGAATCCCAGAAGACCCTCCAGGAGTTGGATGAGGTGAAGAAGATAGCGGCGGGTAAGGCATTCTTTATGCAAAGCAAACACATAAACGTGAGTTACTTGTTACTTACCCGAATCCGGAGCTCTCCAGGAGCGTTCGCAGATCTTCCCCGGAGTGTGTCCGATGCCGCCGCATTCTATCGAGCTAAGGAGGGCAGCTCGACAGAGAAGGTGTTCTGGTCTCAGTATGCTGAGGCCGGACACCCCGTGCCCCTGAGCGACTAGCTGAAGCAACTGGTCGAGCTCCACAAGGCGGCCGAACAGGCCATGAAGGGCCTCATAGTTCGGCTGTGCCCTAGAGGGGCTCTGCCTGGGAGCTATTTCGGGCTGGTGCGGCGGCTGGTGGAGGCCTGTCCAAGGCTCGAAGTCATCAAGCGCTCCATCTGCATTGAAGGTGCCCGTAGGGCCCTTGCCCGTGCTAAGGTGCACTGGGGCAAGCTAGATGCTGAGAAGCTTGTGAAGGACGGGCCACCGCCGGGGAAAGAGCATCGCAAGCCCGAGAATTATTATAAGGATGTTCTGAAGGGTGCCTGCTTTGTGGCGGATGAATGTTCTAGGGATGTAATTTTTGAGTGAAACTTGCTCGTTTTGTCCTGTGCGCTGAAAACTTGTTCATATGCGCTAAGCAATGCTGTTGAATTTAAAATATTACCTTCTGTGCGGCTGTTTATCAATTCTGAGAGATGGCGAGTCATCGGCTTTTGCCCCCGTGCCGCTAGTGCTGGGTGTTCGGGGATAAATCTGAGCGCTCTTTTTCCCATGTTTGGGTCCTTCGAGGGAGGCGCTCAGCCCAACGAACAAGGCAATCGGACTATAATACGTAAACACTCTCACTTAGCCATAGAATTCTATAATTTTAAATTTCGGCGAAGCCCCTGGTATTCGGAAGACCGAGTTCGGGGCGCTATCCACGCCTTGGCCGGACAGAGCCGACTCCTCGCTCTAAGCGGCATAAGTCTTTAGGGACTCGAAAAACCTCTCGAACAGCGACCAGCTCTCGCTTCATCATGACAGTCAGTTTTAGCTTTCTCCACTGAGGTGCTCGACCCAGCTCAACTGGGGCACAATCGCAGTGGTTCTCCTAGTGCTACCTTAGCCGATATAGCGGAACGTAAGGCACCAAAACATAGGAGCCGGGCAAACCCAACTATTGACTCAAGACATGATTCGGAGCCGATGAATATAATGCTATAAGTTCGGGGTGCCGCACTTGTTAAAGTGTTCGGGCTTATCACACCATATTGAGGGGTATTAAAGCCCCTGGCGTATTTTGGCCGTACCAACGTGTATGGGTGCAACATGTCATTAAGGAACATATATATATATATAAGAGTAATGCAAAAATAGACAAAAGCTATGCATTGTTTATTAAAGAGGGATGCGATCAAAGCAGAACGATACAAATAATGCGATAAGCAAAAGGCTGGACTATGTAACATGTCCGTTCCAGGGGCAAGCTGCGGAATAGTATGCGAAACAGGTATACTGCTCGTGATAGAGACCACCTGGGAGTTCCGTAATGCGGCGCGGCTTGTCTGCTTCCCTGGTTCTTGCATCGTTTGTGCGGTAATTGAACTGCCGAACAGGCCTTCCGAAGTGTGGAGTCCTGAAAGTAAGAGAAAAGTAAAAGACCGGCAGCCCCTGGTGCGGTTTATGTCGTGTTTCGGGCGTGCCGTGATGATGCCCCTCCCCCTGTACCCATGGTATCTCTAGAGCGTAGTTATGTACGCGAAGTACTGGCATCGCCTTTTTGCGAGGGTTGGGGTTGGGGCCGCATTTCTACGCCCGCTCGGATCGTGCCAGGCGGTCTTGTTGTAGGTTAATCCGGGTGCGCTTGACGGTGTCCGCTCGTTTAATGGCCGGACTGGAAAACTGCCTGGAGAGGCTGCTTTGTACTTCCGCTGCAAGGGGCGCTGTGTGCTCCTCCGTTTGGAGGGAGCGTTCGGTGTTTCCATTGACCGTAATTACTCCTCGAGGGCCTGGCATCTTGAGCTTAAGGTATGCGTAGTGCGGTACCGCATTGAACTTGGCGAATGCGGTTCGCCCGAGCAGTGCGTGATAACCACTGCGGAACGGGACAATGTCGAAGATTAACTCCTCGCTTCGGAAGTTATCCGGACATCCGAAGACCACTTCAAGTGTGACTGAACCTGTACAGTTGGCCTCTACACCTGGTATTACGCCTTTAAAGGTCGTTTTGGTGGGCTTAATCCTCGAGGGATCTATGCCCATTTTCCGCACTGTATCCTGGTAAAGCAGGTTCAGGCTGCTGCCGCCGTCCATAAGGACTCTAGTGAGATGAAATCCGTCAATAATTGGGTCTAGAACCAATGCGGCAAATCCTCCATGACGGATGCTAGTGGGATGGTCCCTTCGATCAAAGGTGATCGGGCAGGAGGACCATGGGTTGAACTTTGGGGCGACTGGCTCTACCGCGTATATGTCCCTTAACGCGTGCTTCCGCTCCCTTTTGGGGACGTGGGTTGCGTATATCATGTTCACCGTCCGCACTTGTGGGGGAAAACCCTTCTGTCCACTGTTGTTCAGCGGCCGGGGCTCCTCGTCGTCATCGCTATGCAGCCCCTTGTCTTCATTTTCGGCGTTTAACTTGCCTGCCTGCTTGAACACCCAACAATCCCTGTTGGTGTGATTGGTCGGCTTTTCGGGGGTGCCATGTATCTGGCACAAGCGGTCGAGTATTCGGTCCAAACTGGACGGGCCCCTAGGATTCCTTTTGAATGGCTTTTTCCGCTGACCGGATTTAGAGCCTCTGAATCTGGCATTAACTGTCGTATCCTCAGCATTGTCGCCGTTAATGCGGCGCTTCTGCTTGTTGCGATGCGACCTGCCACTACTGTCCCTGGTATCCGAATTACCAGGGTTCTTGGTCATATTGTTGCTACGAGCAAGCCAGCTGTCTTCTCCCGCGCAAAAGCGGGTCATGAGTGTCGTGAGTGCTGCCATAGACTTCGGCTTTTCCTATCCAAGGTGCCGGGCAAGCCACTCGTCATGGATATTGTGCTTGAAGGTTGCTAGGGCCTCAGCGTCCGGACAGTCGACTATTTGATTTTTCTTTGTTAGGAACCGTGTCCAGAATTGTCTGGCCGATTCCTCTGGCTGCTGAATTACGTGACTTAGGTCATCGGCGTCTGGGGGTCGCACATAAGTGCCCTGGAAATTGTCGAGGAATGCGGATTCCAGGTCCTCCCAACAACTGATTGATCCTGTTGGCAAGCTGTTAAGCCAATGCCGAGCTGGTCCTTTAAGCTTGAGTGGGAGGTATTTGATGGCGTGGAAATCATCGCCGCGGGCCATGTGGATATGAAGGAGATAATCCTCGATCCATACCGCAGGATCTGTTGTGCCATCATATGATTCGATATTTACGGGTTTGAAACCCTCGGGGATTTGATGATCCATTATTTCGTCTGTGAAGCATAGTGGGTGTGCGGCGCCTCTGTACTGGGCTTTATCATGACGTAGCTCCAATGAGCTTTGTCTACTGTGTTCGGCCCTGCCGAATTTGTGGCCGGCGTGACGGTTACCGTCTCGAGCCGTGGGGCGCCCATGCGAACCGTAGATCGATCTTGTTTGCCTTTCCTTGTCCTCCAACATATCACGTAAGTCCGGCGCATATTCCCGTGCCTTGGTACGGGGTGCAGCTTGAGTGGAGGGCTGAGAGGCCTCTCTGTCGCGGCCACGAGGTGGCTGATTGGCCGCATCGAGTGCTTCCTCCTCTAATCGGGGTAGCAACCTGCGCTTTGGGTAGCTCTTGGAGGGGCGTTCGAGTTTATGCTCTTCGGCCGCAAGGACTTCAGTCCATATGTCGACTAGCAAATCTTGATCAGCTCTAAGTTGTTGCTGTTTTTTCTTGAGGCTTCTTGCCGTGGCCATAAGCATGCGTTGAAAACGCTCTTGCTCGACGGGATCCTCTGGCACGACGAATTCGTCGTCGTCGAGGCTTGCCTCGTCTTCGAAGGGAGGCATATAATTATCGTCCTCGACCTCTCTGTCTGCCGCTCTCTCATGAGGGCTGGTTTCTCCATCCTCCTGTGCTAAATCTTGCTGGAGGGGGTTTTCTTCGGCACTTTCCGGAGTATTATTATCTCCCGTGCTGGAATCACCGTATTTGTTTTGGCGGGATTTTGAGCGGCGCCGCTGACGCCGGCGCTTAGGCTGTTTCTTGGAGGGGTCATCCTCCGCTGTTCCATCGGCATCTCCTTCTTTTGGGGTGTCCACCATGTATATGTCATATGATGAGGTGGCTTTACAGGGCCTGATAGGTGCTGGTTCTTCATCGTCTCCTTCATCGGCGTCCATACCGTCAATGTCTTCGGAGTCGAAGTCGAGCATGTCGGTTAAATCGTCGACAGTGACTACAAAGTGGGTGGTGGGTGGGCTTTGAATTTCTTCATCATCCGTACCCCAACCTTGCTGACCGTAGTCCGGCCAGGGCTCTCCTGATAAAGAGAGAGACTTTAGTGTCTTCAGAATATCGCCAAAAGGCGAGTGCTGAAAGATGTCCGCGGCAGTGAACTCCATGATCGGCGCCCAATCGGATTCGATTGGCAGGGGCGCGGAGGGTTCAGAGTCCGGAGAGGAGTCCGGCTCCTTGGAGTCACGAGTCTCGCAGAATGCGGGGCTGGTGTTCGGCTCGATCGCCATTGGGATCGCAGCCCCCGAGGCGGCGTCCAACCACCCATCCTCGATCGGCGCAGTTGGCTCCGAATTAAAGGTCAAAGCCGATGCGGGTCCGGCCTCCAGGGCACTGTTCGGCGGTAGAGCTAGATCATGCTCGTCGTGACAGTGCGGCGCGCTAGGCAGTGGCTCAAATCCGTCGAAGATCAAGTCCCCGCGGATGTCAGCCGTGTAGTTTAAACTTCCAAATCTAACCTGACGGCCAGGGGCATAGCTTTCGATCTGCTCCAGATGGCCAAGTGAATTGGCCCGCAGTGCGAAGCCGCCGAAGATGAAGATCTGTCCGGGGAGGAAGGTCTCACCCTGGACTGCATCGCCATTGATGATCGTAGGAGCCATCAAGCCTGACGGCGACGACACAGAGGGACTCTCAATGAAAGCACCAATGTCGGTGTCAAAACTAGCGGATCTCGGGTAGGGGGTCCCGAACTGTGCGTCTAGGACGGATGGTAACAGGAGGCAAGGGACACGAAGTTTTACCCAGGTTCGGGCCCTCTCGATGGAGGTAAAACCCTACGTCCTGCTTGATTAATATTGATGATATGGGTAGTACAAGAGTAGATCTACCACGAGATCAGAGAGGCTAAACCCTAGAAGCTAGCCTATGGTATGATTGTTGTTCTGTATGTTGTCCTACGGACTAAAACCCTCCGGTTTATATAGACACCGGAGAGGGTTAGGGTTACACAAAGTCGGTTACAATGGTAGGAGATCTGCATATCCGTATCGCCAAGCTTGCCTTCCACGCCAAGGAAAGTCCCTTCCGGACACGGGACGAAGTCTTCAATCTTGTATCTTCATAGTCCAGGAGTCCGGCTGAAGGTATAGTCCGGCTATCCGAACACCCCCTAATCCAGGACTCCCTCACTACCATTGTGCTTGAGGCCATAGCATCTCAGGACACATGGATTTGGCATGCATTCTTTAGGTTGCCGGGAACACTCAATGATATCAATATCCTCAATAGATCTCCTTTGTTCAAAAGATTAATTTCTGGGGATGCTCTAGCTTGCAACTACAAAATCATGGACAATGAGTACTCAATGGGATACTGTCTCACCAATGGCATCTATCCCGAATGGGCAACTCTTGTGAAGTCCATCAAGGAGAAAATGGGGTGCCCTTAACAAGAAAAGAGGCTCATTTCACCAAGGCACAAGAGGCAGCCCGCAAGGATATCGAGAGAGCTTTCGGTGTTTTGCAAGCAAGGTTTGCCATAGTTCGTGGTCCAGCTCGGTTTTGGGACAAAAAATCTTGGTGAACATCATTAAATGTTGTGTGATTCTACACAACATGATCCTAGAGGATGAGAGAGGGTTAAACCTCCCTTGTTTCTATGACAATGTTGGTACCCGTGTGCAACCGGAAAGAAACCCTTCTCGCATACACGCTTTTCTTCAAGCACATCATGAGATTGAGGATGCAACCACTCATGGTCGGCTCCGGGATGATCTAGTAGAGCACCACTGGCAGTTGGATGGGCGGCGCATTGGCCCATGATGTATCTTTGTTTTACTTTTCTATGTCCTATTTGATTCAAACAATTAGTGTAGTTTGCTCAAACATTGTTGTAATAATTTGAATGATTATTGTTTTATTCGGTGTTGTAATAATAACTAGAATGATTATTGTTTTATGTCAAATGTGATGGAATTTGTGATATGTCATATGATGAAATGTGATGAAATGTGTGATATATGAAATGATAGATTTAAAGGTTGGGGTTGAGGCAAAGACTAGAACCCTCAAATCCAATCCTTAAAGCAGTTTAAGGGTTGGGTTTGAGGGTTCTAGTATTTGCCCCTGTTTTTCAACCCTTAAAAGTGTCAAAAAGTGGCACTTCTCAACCCTTAAAATTGCTTTAAGGATTTGAGGGTTTGAGGGTTCTACTAGTAATGCTCTCAACCTTGGGGTTGAGCCTAAACACATGCCTACCTTTTGGGCGAGTAATGATACACCTAGCGTGAATATTTTTACGGGATTAACGTAATTCGACAGGTGGAGAAATATGACTGGAGATAAAGGGAGGATGGGCCACCCCCTTGAAATATTTTCGCTTTTGGGTTGTAGATATATACGGTTAAATCTTAGGGCCTGTTTGGTTTCCTGCATGAAATTTGGTCTTCTTGCATCTCTGACTCAACTGAGTCTGGCTTAGTGGATACGGGAAAAAATATCATATTTTACACATAGTTCAATTCCCCGTATCCCCAGCTTAGCTGAGTAAAAAACACACGCATGGTTGTGTTGGTTGCAAGCCTATGCTAACAAGAGGCAAAAAGTTGTTGTTTGGTTGCATACAATACATTCGATGTGGTAACCATTTGTTCTAGCGATGAGGTTACTAGCAACTAGCACACACATTTCGTAGGCCCAGTATAGCAAGTCTTAAACTAATAAAAGCATTGGGACATCAATTAAGCATTACGTTGTACATTACGAAACATATTAATTGGCAGTACTAACATGCACTTAAATCAACGGGCACTAACAGTACAACGCCATTTCAACAAGTCTTAGGTAGTACTCCCTTCGTTCCTAAATATTTGTCTTTTTAGAGATTTCAATAAGTGACTATATACGAAGCAAAATAAGTAAATGTACACTCTAAAATATGTCTACATACATATGTATGTTGTGGTCCATTTAAAATGTCTAGAAAGAAAAATATTTGAGAACGGAGGGAGTACTAAAGAAAACATCCAAACAGTCCAACGCAAATGCATCCTCGTGCTTCTTACACTTGGCCACCATCTCAATGTCATTGATGTTAAAGATGATCACCTTGAAGCTATCGGGAGTCAGCACCTTGAAGGTCGCAAGGTACCCGATCTTTAGCTGATGAGCTGCAGAGAAGAGGGCCCACTCTTTATAAGGGGTGAGCTTGTTGTTGACCACTCATACCATGATTCTACAAGCACAACCAGAGTTCATCATTAGCATGACTTCCGGAAGGATCGTGATAATGCACTTGGTGAAGTGAGTGGGCATTGAACCTTAGTTGAAACAACTCCGGCGTGTCACATATCATGTTAATATTCCCCAAGATAATCACAAATAGATGTTGTGCTCAGTTTAGAAGAACCTACGATTCAAACCGAGAGTGGGATGATTAATAACATTCATGATTCAAGCACTGCAAGAAATTGAAAATAGATAAAGTTTATAGTTCAACCAACGAGTCTTACCCATCTTGCGAGCATATGGGCGCTTCAACTTTCTAATTGGCCAATCGACTCCTAAAATCAGATAATAATCTTCGCTCTGTACCGAAAGCTAAGATTATACTATTGAGGCAAACACTGCCAATATATCCTTCTCCATGTGACCAAGTGTTGGATGTTTAGGAGAGTTCATCTTCCATCAAGAGAGGATATCAAAATTGCCAGCACGAGGGACTGGGGCATTGCCAGATAATGTCTCAAGTTTCGTAGTTAACACACTTGCAGAGCAAGCTCTAAGGTTCACATATCGATCCCAATTTGCCATTGCTTCATTACCATTACCATCCATATATACATTAGTTCCTGTTGTACAAGCTCTGGACTATTGTCATCCATTTGAGCATATTGATTGAACAACCCTTGGAACACCTGCATAACTCTCATAATCGTCCTTGATTCTACATCATCACCATATGCATGCTAGAAGCGAAATTCTAGTTATGTGCACTCAAAAATTAGAGATATCATCCATTTGGGAAAATTCTAAATTTTATTGAAGGAAATATGCCCTAGAGGCAATAATAAAGTTATTATTTATTTCCTTATATCATGATAAATGTTTATTATTCATGCTAGAATTGTATTAACCGGAAACATAATACATGTGTGAATACATAGACAAACAGAGTGTCACTAGTATGCCTCTACTAGACTAGCTCGTTAATCAAAGATGGTTATGTTTCCTAACCATGGACAAAGAGTTGTTATTTGATTAACGGGATCACATCATTAGGTGAATGATCTGATTGACATGACCCATTCCATTAGCTTAGCACCCGATCGTTTAGTATGTTGTTATTGCTTTCTTCATGACTTATACATGTTCCTATGACTATGAGATTATGCAACTCCCGTTTGCCGGAGGAACACTTTGTGTGCTACCAAACGTCACAACGTAACTGGGTGATTATAAAGGTGCTCTACAGGTGTCTCCAAAGGTACATGTTGGGTTGGCGTATTTCGAGATTAGGATTTGTCACTCCGATTGTCGGAGAGGTATCTCTGGGCCCTCTCGGTAATGCACATCACATAAGCCTTGCAAGCATTGCAACTAATGAGTTAGTTGTGAGATGATGTATTACGAAACGAGTAAAGAGACTTGCCGGTAACGAGATTGAACTAGGTATTGAGATACCGACGATCGAATCTCGGGCAAGTAACATACCGATGACAAAGGGAACAACGTATGTTGTTATGCGGTCTGACCGATAAAAGATCTTCGTAGAATATGTAGGAGCCAATATGAGCATCCAGGTTCCGCTATTGGTTATTGACCGGAGATGTGTCTCGGTCATGTCTACATTGTTCTCGAACCCATAGGGTCCGCACGCTTAAGGTTTTGATGACAGTTATATTATGAGTTTATGCATTTTGATGTACCGAAGTTTGTCCAGAGTCCCAGATGTGATCACGGACATGACAAGGAGTCTCGAAATGGTCAAGACATAAAGATTGATATATTGGAAGCCTATATTTGGATATCGGAAGTGTTCCAGGTGAAATCGGGATTTTACCGGAGTACCGGGAGGTTACCGGAACCCCCCGGGAGGTATATGGGCCTTAGTGGGCTTTAGTGGAAGAGAGGAGAGATGGCCAGGGCTGGGCCACGCGCCCCTCCCCCCCTAGTCCGAATAGGACAAGGAGAGGGGGCCGGCGCCCCCCTTCCTTCTCTCTCTCCTCTTTCCCCCCTCCCGAATCCTATTCCAACTAGGAAAGGGGGAATCCTACTCCCGGAGGGAGTAGGACTCCTCCTGGTGCGCCCTCTCCTGGCCGGCCGCACCCCGCCCCCCCCCCTTGATCCTTTTATATACGGAGGCAAGGGGCACCCCTAGACACACAAGTTGATCCACGTGATCATATTCTTAGCCGTGTGCGGTGCCCCCTTCCACCATAGTCCTCGATAATATTGTAGCGGTGCTTAGGTGAAGCCCTGCGACAGTAGTACATCAAGATCGTCACCACGCCGTCGTGCTGACGGAACTCTTCCCCGACACTTTGCTGGATCGGAGTCTGGGGATCGTCATCGAGCTGAACGTGTGCTAGAACTCGGAGGTGCCGTAGTTTCGGTGCTTGATCGGCTGGGCCGTGAAGACGTACGACTACATCAACCACGTTGTGCTAATGCTTCCGTTGTCGATCTACAAGGGTACGTAGATCACACTCTCCCCTCTCGTTGCTATGCATCACCATGATCTTGCGTGTGCGTAGGAAATTTTTTGAAATTACTACGTTCCCCAACAGTGGTATCAGAGCCTAGGTTTTATATGTTGATGTTATATGCACGAGTAGAACACAAATGAGTTGTGGGTGATATAAGTCATACTGCTTACCAGCATGTCATACTTTGGTTCGGCGGTATTGTTGGATGAAGCGGCCCGGACCGACATTACGCGTACGCTTACGCGAGACCGGTTCTCCTGACGTGCTTTGCACAAAGGTGGCTAGCGGGTGACAGTTTCTCCAACTTTAGTTGAACCGAGTGTGGCTACGCCCGGTCCTTGCGAAGGTTAAAATAGCACCAACTTGACAAACTATCGTTGTGGTTTTGATGTGTAGGTAAGATTGGTTCTTGCTTAAGCCCGTAGCAGCCACGTAAAACTTGCAACAACAAAGTAGAGGACGTCTAACTTGTTTTTCCAGGGCATGTTGTGATGTGATATGGTCAAGACATGATGCTAAATTTTATTGTATGAGATGATCATGTTTTGTAACCGAGTTATCGGCAACTGGCAGGAGCCATATGGTTGTCGCTTTATTGTATGCAATGCAATCGCACTGTAATGCTTTACTTTATCACTAAACGGTAGCGATAGTCGTGGAAGCATAAGATTGGCGAGACGACAACCATGCTACGATGGAGATCAAGGTATCGCGTCGGTGACGATGGTGATCACGACGGTGCTTCGAAGATGGAGATCACAAGCACAAGATGATGATGGCAGTATCATATCACTTATATTGATTGCATGTGATGTTTATCTTTTATGCATCTTATCTTGCTTTGATTGACGGTAGCATTATAAGATGATATCTCACTAATTATCAAGAAGTGTTCTCCCTGAGTATGCACCATTGCGAAAGTTCTTCGTGCTGAGACACCACGTGATGATCGGGTGTGATAGGCTCTACGTTCAAATACAACGGGTGCAAAACAGTTGCACACGCGGAATACTCAGGTTATACTTGACGAGCCAAGCATATACAGATATGGCCTCAGAACACGGGGACCGAAAGGTCGAGCGTGAATCATATAGTAGATATGATCAACATATTGATGTTCACCAATGAAACTACTCCATCTCACGTGATGATCGGACATGGTTTGGTTGATTTGGATCACGTAATCACTTAGAGGATTAGAGGGATGTCTATATAAGTGGGAGTTCTTAAATAATATGATTAGTTGAACCTAAATTTATCATGAACTTAGTACCTGATAGTATCTTGCTTATTTATGTTTGATTGTAGATAGATGGCCCGTGCTGTTGTTCCTTGAATTTTAATGCGTTCCTTGAGAAAGCAAAGTTGAAAGATGATGGTAGAAATTACACGGACTGGGTCCGTAACTTGAGGATTATCCTCATTGCTGCACAGAAGAATTATGTCCTGGAAGCACCGCTGGGTGCTAGGCCTGCTGCTGGAGCAACACCAGATGTTATGAACATCTAGCAGAGCAAAGCTGATGACTACTCGATAGTTCAGTGTGCCATGCTTTACGGCTTAGAATCGGGACTTCAACGACGTTTTGAACGTCATGGAGCATATGAGATGTTCCAGGAGTTGAAGTTAATATTTCAAGCAAATGCCCGGATTGAGAGATATGAAGTCTCCAATAAGTTCTATAGCTGCAAGATGGAGGAGAACAGTTCTGTCAGTGAGCATATACTCAAAATGTCTGGGTATAATAATCACTTGATTCAATTGGGAGTTAATCTTCCAGATGATTGTGTCATTGACAGAATTCTCCAATCACTGCCACCAAGCTACAAGAGCTTCGTGATGAACTATAATATGCAAGGGATGAATAAGACTATTCCCGAGCTCTTCGCAATGCTGAAAGCAGCGGAGGTAGAAATCAAGAAGGAGCATCAAGTGTTGATGGTCAACAAGACCACTAGTTTCAAGAAAAAGGGCAAAGGGAAGAAGAAGGGGAACTTTAAAAAGAATAGCAAGCAAGTTGCTGCTCAAGAGAAGAAACCCAAACCTAGACCTAAGCCTGAAACTGAGTGCTTCTACTGCAAGCAGACTGGTCACTGGAAGCGGAACTGCCTCAAGTATTTGGCAGATAAGAAGGATGGCAAGGTGAACAAAGGTATATGTGATATACATGTTATTGATGTGTACCTTACTAATGCTCGCAGTAGCACCTGGGTATTTGATACTGGTTCTGTTGCTAATATTTGCAACTTGAAACAGGGACTACGGATTAAGCAAAGATTGGCTAAGGACGAGGTGACGATGCGCGTGGGAAATGGTTCCAAAGTCGATGTGATCGCAGTCGGCATGCTACCTCTACATCTACCCTCGGGATTAATATTAGACCTGAATAATTGTTATTTGGTGCCAGCGTTAAGCATGAACATTATATCTGGATCTTGTTTAATGCGAGACGGTTATTCATTTAAATCAGAGAATAATGGTTGTTCTATTTATATGAGTAATATCTTTTATGGTCATGCACCCTTGAAGAGTGGTCTATTCTTATTGAATCTCGATAGTAGTAATACACATATTCATAATGTTGAAGCCAAAAGATGCAGAGTTGATAATGATAGTGCAACTTATTTGTGGCACTGCCATTTAGGTCATATCGGTATAAAACGCATGAAGAAACTCCATACTGATGGGCTTTTGGAACCACTTGATTATGAATCACTTGGTACTTGCGAACCGTGCCTTATGGGTAAGATGACAAAAACACCGTTCTCCGGTACTATGGAGAGAGCAACAGCTTTGTTAGAAATCATACATCCAGATGTATGTGGTCCGATGAATGTTGAGGCTCGTGGCGGATATCGTTATTTTCTCACCTTCACAGATGACTTAAGCAGATATGGGTATATCTACTTAATGAAACACAAGTCTGAAACGTTTGAAAAGTTCAAAGAATTTTAGAGTGAAGTTGAAAATCATCGTAACAAGAAAATAAAATTCCTACGATCTGATCGTGGAGGAGAATATTTGAGTGACGAGTTTGGTGTACATTTGAAACAATGTGGAAAAGTTTCGCAACTCAAGCCACCCGGAACACCACAGCGTAATGGTGTGTCCGAACGTCGTAATCGTACTTTACTAGATATGGTACGATCTATGATGTCTCTTACTGATTTACCGCTATCGTTTTGGGGATACGCTCTAGAGACGGCCGCATTCACGTTAAATAGGGCACCATCAAAATCCGTTGAGACGACGCCTTATGAACTATGGTTTGGTAAGAAACCAAAGTTGTCGTTTCTGAAAGTTTGGGGCTGCGATGCTTATGTGAAAAAGCTTCAACCTGATAAGCTCGAACCCAAATCGGAGAAATGTGTCTTCATAGGATATCCAAAGGAAACTATTGGATACACCTTCTATCACAGATCTGAAGGCAAGACTTTTGTTGCTAAATTCGGAAACTTTCTGGAGAAGGAGTTTCTCTCGAAAGAAGTGAGTGGGAGGAAAGTAGAACTTGACGAGGTAACTGTACCTACTCCCTTATTGGAAAGTAGTACATCACAGAAACCTGTTTCTGTGACACCTACACCAATTAGTGAGGAAGCTAATGATAATGATCATGAAACTTCAGAACAAGATACTACTGAACCTCGTAGATCAACCAGAGTGAGATCCGCGCCAGAGTGGTACGGTAATCCTGTTCTGGAAGTCATGCTACTAGATCATGATGAACCTACGAACTATGAAGAAGCGATGGTGAGCCCAGATTCCGCAAAATGGCTTGAAGCCATGAAATCTGAGATGGGATCGATGTATGAGAACAAAGTATGGACTTTGGTTGACTTGCCCAATGATCGGCAAGCAATTGAGAATGAATGGATCTTCAAGAAGAATACTGACGCTGACGGTAATATTACTGTCTACAAAGCTCGACTTGTCGCAAAAGGTTTTCGGCAAGTTCAAGGGATTGACTACGATGAGACCTTCTCACCCGTAGCGATGCTTAAGTATGTCCAAATCATGTTAGCAATTGCCGCATTTTATGATTATGAAATTTGGCAGATGGATGTCAAAACTACATTCCTGAATGGATTTCTGGAAGAAGAGTTGTATATGATGCAACCAGAAGGTTTTGTCGATCCAAAGGGAGCTAACAAAGTGTGCAAGCTCCAGTGGTCCATTTATGGACTGGTGCAAGCCTCTTGGAGTTGGAATAAACGCTTTGATAGTGTGATCAAAGCATTTGGTTTTATACTGACTTTTGGAGAAGCATGTATTTACAAGAAAGTGAGTGGGAGCTCTGTAGCATTTCTGATAAAGTATATGTGAATGACATATTGCTGATCGTTGAATCCGCTGCGCGTGGGGCACAGTTTGCCTCTCACTCCTCTCCCGCAACCACCTCTAGCTAGCCGCATCCTCCTCCTCCTCCTCCTCTCCCCGGCCGCCCTCTTCCTACGCCTCTAGCCTCCTCTTTCGGTGCTTGCCGTGATGTGAATTATGGCGTGGAAAGGTGCGCGGGCATGCTCTCCACAGGCTTTCTTGAACTGTGAACTCGCGGGGATGGGGATTCCCCCGGATTGTGGCGCTCCCGCCTTCTCTTCGGCCGCCTCCGCCTGTTGATGGTTCAAGAAAGCCCATGGAAACCATGCCCGCCTCCTGTGTCTCGGCTCTGCCCGGCGACGTGGGTTGCAGCTCTGTGTCTTTGCTCGCAGAATTTCGCGTCCGTTTTCCTGAATTATGCGTTTTTGCTCTGAATTCTGTGTTTGTCTGCTTGAATTATGAGTCTTTGGTCTGAATTCTGTGTCTGTTTACCTGGATTATGCGTTTTTTGCTCTGAATTTTCAGTCTGCTGGTCTGAATTGCGCGTCTGTGCTCTGAATTTTGAGTCCGCTGCCCTGAATTATACGTCTGCTGGCTTTGCCTGAATTGTGTGTCCGTGCTCTGAAATATGGGTCTGCTGGTCTGAATGATGCGTCTGTTCGTCTTAAGTACGCGCCTCTGCTTCGAATTATGTGTTTGTTCGCCTGAATTACGCGAGCTTGCTCTGAATTTTGCTCTTCTGCTTCTCAATTCAGGGAATTCTCTTGGCAGTCCTTCTCGAGCCATCAAACACGTGAATTCCGCCGTGCGGGGGTGGGTGCAGAATCGCGGCGTTAATTGCCTTGTCCCGTTGGAGCAAGTCCACGGCAGTCGCGCCAGGGATTTACCTGGCCTAAATTCGGCAACAGGATGGCCTGAATTCGGCCATCGTAAATGCTGCCTGCAGGTGCAGTTCAGTGAGAAGGATCTCCTCCCGTGGCAGTTTTGCCTTCTCCGGATCTTGTTTTCGGTCGCCTTGTTTTTCCCAATTGATGAGCTGAATTCTACCCTTTTACAGTTGCGTTTGGTCTGGACAATTTTCGTCTTTTCCCAATTCTGAATCGCTCATCCATCCACGCCCTGTTTATGGAAAATTCAGAACAAGAGCCCAATTGCCCATCCACGCTCTGCTTATGGAAAATTCAGAACACGAGCCGAATTGCACGTCCCCGGTGTGTTCATGGAAAATTCAGAACACAGGCATAATTGCCCGGTGTGTCCATGCAAGAGTTCTTCAGACCAGAGACGACGCCGCTGCTAAACGCTAAAGCAAGCCGAGAATTCAGATCTTTTTTATTTATTTTTTTGAAATTGAGAATTCAGATCAGGAATGGTGTCAAAAGGTTTGGCCGAAGCAGCCTTGAGAATTCTTCAGTGTTCTTTTTCCCTGACTGAAGCAATTTTCAGAATTTACCTGTGTGGGACTTGGAACTGCAGTTGAGGGCTCTCATGGTGGTTTGTTTCTGCATAATAACCGTCCCACATCTATCCCGCCTTAACTGCCTAACCAAACCGGCGCGTGTAATCACGGTGTTCAAAATTCAAAAACGGAGCACCTGTACAGTGACCTGACCCTGACTGGGTAGATCTGCTTGGTTTGCCGCCGTAGTAATCTCTGTCTCAACCTGGACCCTGACGGAATGACTGACAGCACTGCACTTGTCCACTCACCACAGCCGCACAAACGCAACAGTAGTCACCGGATCCCCCGTAGTATAACGCCGGCAGAATTCAGCATATGCTCTTCTCCATTCTTCTACTACTACTACTACTCACCGTATGCAGTAAGTAACTAATAACCGCGGAGCTCACGACAAAACCCCTTTCGGGGCGGCCTCACATCAGGTCCCCGTGGAAAGAAAGAAAGAAAGAAAGAAAGAAGCAAAGAGACAAACAGAAAGGCCGGCGTGCCCCCTTTGCCGTTGGACGGTGTTTGCTACCGCATTACGGCCATGGCCATGGGTCCTGTATTGCGTAGCTTAGGAAAATGACCGCTCCGTCGTAAAGGAGAGCCGTCGCCGTGGCCGTCAGCGTCAGGGAGCGCGGGCGGTGGGGCCGCACGGCCTCTGCCCTCCGTCGATGGATCGGCAGCAGGTGGAGACCAACCAAA
This sequence comes from Triticum urartu, assembly GCF_003073215.2. Classification (NCBI taxonomy): domain Eukaryota; kingdom Viridiplantae; phylum Streptophyta; class Magnoliopsida; order Poales; family Poaceae; genus Triticum; species Triticum urartu. The sequence goes on along the minus strand of NC_053023.1, from coordinate 734,325,358 downwards.
CCAAACCAAATCGCGCTGGTGCAGGCAGGCCGGCCGTAAAGTGGTCGATCCGGGCCGGCACGCACGCACCGGAAAGCTAGGCCAGCGAGCGAGCATAACCCCCACGTAAAAGTCGCCATGTGATCGATTGATTCCCCTGCAAAACATTCGGATTATCATCCCGTTTCACCTCGCCTGCGGCGCTCTGCTCTGCTCTCCTCTGCGTGCGCCTCTGCGGCGGCGGCGGCGTGCGGCACCCGACCCGACCCCCCGCGCGCGCGCCTGGAGGACGTAGTACGGCAGTGAGCAGGGCGCATACCGGCCGGCGTCTGTCAGTCCATGTGCATTGCAGTTTATTCAGGCTTTCGATCGTGCCGTCCTACCGCTGCATGCTTTGCGGTGCCATGGCATGGCATGGCAGAGATTGGGATCTGCATCTGCAAATCTGGCGCTGATCGGCGGAGATTTGGGAAGGGATTACGGCGGGTGGGTTATGCGGATCACATGACTTGGCAATGATGGATGGACGGGTGGAGAGGTTGTCCTGTCAGTCACGGCCTCGCCTGACCCACGCCGGGGCTGGTGCCGGTGCCGGTGCCGGTGCCGGGGCTGCGCAGATCCAGACCCTTCCTGCGGCCGTAGGGGACCAACCAGATCTCCCCGCGGACACAGGGCATATGAGATGAGATGTGACGGGATACTCCCCCGCCCCGCTCTACCACCTCTACTCTCCCCCTGCCTACGCGCCTAGTGCTGCCACGCATGCACGAATGGACCCCGAAAACCACGCCACTGGTACTACCTCCCTCCTGATTTATTGGTCTTTATTAATTTACGTGACAAAATTTGACCACAAATATAACTGCTCAAATGTTTATCATGTCACCAAAAATTACATCATTAAAAGTTATATTCAAATATAAATCCAATGATATAATTTTTATTGATACGCATGAATATTTTGTTAGTTAATTTATGGTCAAATTTGGGCATAGAAATCAGTGAGACCAATAAAGCAGGACGGAGGTAGTACAAACCAAATCAAAATTATTACTTTACTAACATTCGAGTTCACGTGGCGTGTTTGGCATGAGGCTCAACCAACTCCGCCAGATCCAAAAATCCTTCATTTGGTTGCCTTACCTGCATGAAAATTTCAGTCCGCACATAACTTAAAGCACCGCTCGGCCTGGCTCCAAAGCAACGGTTGAATCGGCGTTTTCCGTGAGCCAGACCTGAGCGATGCAAGCGACCGCACATGCTTGCACGCGACTTCCATGCCTTTGTCAATGGCGATAAGCCCTCTCCCACCGCCTTGGTCAATGGTGATAAGCCCTCTCTCCACGCCTTCGCAGGGATCGATGTAGGCATCGATTTACCCATCATTTGAACTTTGTGCATTGATTAAATGGAGAGATGTCGATTTAGGCATCAAAAACAGAGAGAGGTCGACCTAGACATCGATTTAGGGCGTGTTGGGTTAGTCCGTACAATGGGACTTGAAATGATTTCAACTAAAAGGGAGTTAAATCAATGGCAATCACCTTAATTAAGTCGCTCGATTTTCACTATGCGCCATGGTTCTGGAGGCACTTCCGGTGGCGGTAGCACTGACTCTGGTAGTCGTCAACCATCGACATCATTGTAGACTAGTCAGGCTCAAGAACCCTAGCCACCATATCAATTGCTTCGGTATTGCCAGCATCTACCATCTCGTCCTCCTGCTCCTCCTCCTCCTCCTCTAGGACAAATGTGGCCGATGCCACCGCAACGGCCGGCGTTGCTGCCACCTCTGAAATCCCCGGCCACCACTTTCAAAGTCCATGGTCGCTGCCGCCATCGGTGTACCCGACCGAAGTCTCCACCGGCGTCCCGGTCCCTGTACGCCGATTCTATGTTGGCCAGCCGACGCGAAGCGGTGACGCCATAGCCTCACCCCCATTTCGAACCCCAATCTAGAGTAATTTTTCTTCCTTGGTTGCTACTAACTTCTTAAGTAAATCATGTGTTAGGTTGGCTAGGTTTTCTTGATTTGGAGTGATATGTGTTCTTTATATGGAAGGAACTAGTTGATCTGGAAGCTAGATGTGTATGCTGCTTGAGCTGTCTCTAATATTGTGTAGGTCAATTCTAGTCTGCCCGTATGTTTCAATGCAAATGACAATCAGTAGTGGTACGTTATCCTTTCAGTGCAAATGATTCAATAAGTAGGAACTAGTGCTACTTGAGTTGTCTATAACACTATCCTGGTGAAGTATTTATTATTTGAATCAAAGAGGGGGAGCTTTGTTTCTGTGAAGTAGTAACTCTATTACACCTGCTACTTCCAACTTTCAAAGAGATTTGGTTGAAATACGTTGATATGTATTATAGCTGAGAATATTTATGATAATAAATGTTGGGGAACGTAGTAATTTCAAAAATTTTCCTACGCACACGCAAGATCATGGTGATGCATAGCAACGAGAGGGGAGAGTGTGATCTACGTACCCTTGTAGATCGACAACGGAAGCGTTAGCACAACGTGGTTGATGTAGTCATACGTCTTCACGGCCCGACTGTCGGTGTCAAAACCGGCGGATCTCGGGTAGGGGGTCCCGAACTGTGCGTCTAGGCCGGATGGTAACAGGAGACAGGGGACACTTTGTTTTACCCAGGTTCGGGGCCTCTCGATGGAGGTAAAACCCTACTCCTGATTGATTAATATTGATGATATGGGTAGTACAAGAGTAGATCTACCACGAGATCAAGGAGGCTAAACCCTAGAAGCTAGCCTATGGTATGATTGTGTATGGAGTTGATTCTCTACGGACTACAACCCTCCGGTTTATATAGACACCGGATAGGGTTAGGGTTACACAAAGTCGGTTACAATGGTAGGAGATCTTGAATATCCGCATCGCCAAGCTTGCCTTCCACGCCAAGGAAAGTCCCATCCGGACACGGGACGAAGTCTTCAGTCTTGTATCTTCATAGTCCAGGAGTCCGGCTGAAGGTATAGTCCGGCTACCCGAACACCCCCTAATCCAGGACTCCTCAGTAGCCCCCGAACCAGGCTTCAATGACGACGAGTCCGGCGCGCAAATTGTTCGGCATTGCAAGGCGGGTTCTTCTCCAAATCTTGTGTACCTGTAGGAATAATGTCCTATTCTTGTAATGTAGTGCTCCTCGGCTTCCATGCCCAATAATGGCCGTCTTCTACGTGTAAAGCAGATGTGAAAAACCGGGGCATTTTTACATTTACACCCCTGGCCGTATAAACGAGCCGCCTATTTAACGGGATGGGGACTTAGATCCAAATCACATCTCCTCCTTTCCGCGAGTGATCATCAGAGCGCTTCCAGCAAAGGTCTATTCCAACATGACCAGCCGTCGTAGCTCCTCCCCTCGCCCCTCCGGTCCCAAACCCGGGGACTGGGAGAGTTGTACCATCCCGCATAGCAAGTTAGCATCACTTCAAGCCCAGGGATTCCTCCCCCAGGCATGCATGGTCCCGGTCCAAGCCGGTCTCGCCACCTATAATGGCGGAAAACAAGCGGAGAGCACCCCCAATCCTTCTAGGGGAGAGCGGGTGTGCCTCGTCCCCTATCTATTAAGGGGACTGGGATTTCCAATTCACCCATTTCTCCGCGGGCTTCTGGAGTTTTACGGCCTCCAACTGCACAATCTCACGCCTGCCTCCGTGTTGCATATTGCGGGTTTCGCCGCCCTTTGCGAGCTATTTTTAGGCGTTGAGGCTCATTTCGCACTGTGGAAGAGGTTATTCTGCCTGGTGCCCCGTTCTCAAAAGGGGTCCATATACCAAGTGGGCAGAGCCGAAGTATGGCGCATCGCCGGGACCGGATACCTATCCGGAACCCCAAAGGAAGCGTCCGAGGACTGGCCTTCGGAATGGTTTTATATAGATGACGTCCCGCTACCGGACCCTATCCGGGTCGGTCTCCCTGAGTTCAATGGTGCTCCATTGAAGAAACGCTTGAGCCGGCGTGCGCAGAGCTCTCAGAGAGAAAGCGACAAAGACGTCCTTTACCTGATGGGCCAGATAAGACTGTTGGCTCATTCCGGACTAACCATGATTGGAGTCATGGCCGCATGCATTATGCGGGGGGTGCAGCCGCTTCAATACCGGGGCCACCCAATGTGGGAATTCAACGGGGAGGATGACACCACCCGTTATGGTCGTAAAGGGCCGGCCTCAGCTGCCGCTCTAGAAAAGATCTTATCCTCTTTGTACAAGGGAGAAAAGGAGGAATTCCTCCGCGTCAATCCGCGGGCCGGATTCAGTATGAACGATCCTCCAGGTTGGGTAAATGAACAATTGCGCTTGCCCTTTTGTTTTATACTCCCGTGGTTAGATAGGTAGTCTAACGACTTCAATGCAGGAACTGCGACAGGAGGTAAAAAATATCAGCAGCCGCCCTCCACAGCCCGAGGACCCAGAACGGTCCCTCGATCCGGACTCCAAAGAGGATCCGGACATATCGGTGGAGCTTATCGACGGGGTGTTCTATCAGCTAAGCAAGGACAATACCTTGGTAGCCATCACGGCTGATTACCCAGGGTTAATCCCGGCCTCCCAGGTGACGGAAACCGGAGTCTCATTCGCTTGAGAGGGATTACACTCTCATGTATTTCGGTGTTTCTGACGACAACCGCGTTTTGCAGGGGAGATTTCCACGGCAGGAGGCTGAACCTGCGGCGGCTAGCCAACGTAGGGCAAAAAGGAATGAAGTCCGGACTGAAATGCCGGCGCAAAGGTATAGTGCACCCTCTGCTTCCCTGGAGTTATTCTGTTAGGGTCATATTAACGTTCGTGCTATCTTCAGGACGAAGAGACCTCGCCGGACTACATCCGGAGAGGTTGCCAATCGCGCCTCCACCAGCCAGGCTCCAACGTCTGGCCAGGAAGTGGAGGCGAGTACAAGGCGCGCACCGGACGCTCCTCCGACAGAGGATGCGGACAGGCTGTCCGCCACAAATTCAGAAGTGGAGAGTGCCATGAACCACAGGCGTCGCCGGACAACTCTACGCGACGGTTGTTTCTCCCAAGAGGCTTTAGATGCCTTTAATTCGGGAGATGCGTACCTCCGTGCCGCTCAAAATGGTTTAGCCAGAGCTACGGAGCAGTATGTGAAAGACATACGGGTAAGAAAATTTTGGTTAAATATATATATATATATATATATATATATATATATATATATATATGCCAGTAGCCCCCGAGACTTGAAACAGTTAGAGCAACAGATTTAAGGATCATTGAATATGCAGGTTCTTATAGAGAAGAATACTGTACTGTCCCAGGAGCTGGAGAAGTGCATGGCCCAACTAGAGGCCGCACTAGCCGCAGCAGGGGAGCCCCGAGAGACCCCCTCAGGTAAAATACACTTTGAAAGATTAGTATTGTGCAGTGTGGGTGCAAATCTGACAAGTTAAATTGCAGATGGCGCCGGACTCGATCCGGACAAGCAACAACTCTTATGCCAGCTAAAGGCCGGTGAGAGTATGTTGACAAGGGTGAGGCGAGAGAAGAATGATCTTCAGGATGCCAACACCAAGCTGGATGTCGAACTTAAAGATGTTCGTGGCCAGCTGTCATACTCCACGAAGGAGAATCAGCGGCTTCGACGCGGCATTTTTAGTAAGTGCTTGAACGAACTTTTGAAAAAAAAGTTCGGCGAGGAAGTCGATTAACAGAGTAATGTCTGTAGGTATGCTCACAGGTCGTCCTGCAGAGGAGATGCCCGGTTCTACGGGTGACCTTCTTCCCGAACTCATGCAACTGCACGAGCGAATTCGGCAAGCGATGCGAGGTGTTGCCCAAGCCTTATGGCCTGCCCACTCCGTGCCCGAGAGCCTTGGATAGCTTGCGGAGAAGCTGAAGGGAGCTCGGCGGCGCTTCCGGTTGTGGAAGATATCGGCCTGACGACAAGGCGCTTGGGAGGCCTGGGCCATGGTGAAGACCCGTTTTACGAAGTCTGACCCGAACCACATGGCCGAGGTCGGACCAGTGGGGCCTGACGGGAAGGAGATCCCTGTGAGCTTAGTGTACGGCCAAGTAGAGTTGGCCGCAAAGTATTCCCAGCAGGACTATAAATTAGACAGCCTGTTAGATGGTATAGAAGAGGAATACAATCAGTCATAATGACTATGTAATTTTGAATTGACATGTGTAATGCCTTCTAGCCGGATTGTAGATCGTTTGTCGTTGCCGACCTTTTCGCTTCAACCTCGAGACCTGACGGTCTGGAGTGTGTAAGAATACCATATCGGTTATATAAGAGCAGTGGTATGCGTGGAGACCAGGCGTAGGGGTCATTAGTGCTTTATCAGACAAGTGCCCAACTAGTTATGTTATATTACATGGTTAGTAAGAAACATCTTCCAGAGAGAATAGTTCCGTTAGGGGTTCCTTTCGCTGGGAGGCATGCCCTAAAGTGCATGTCCGGACTACGTAAAAAGACGCAGAAAAAGCATCTGGGGGCGCATAAAATGGGTAAAAAGATCATCTTTTATCTCACCGACTGAATATTCCCTTAAGAACGCTAGCTTTCGGCTTCACCCAGTCTGAGGTACACATCCGGCTGATCCGGCAGTAACAATCGCAGAGGTGCTCCCTTTACCACCTAGCCGAACAATCGGGAACGTAGGGGTAAGCACAGGAGCCAGGCAACCCAGCTTGGCCAAAACTTAAGTCATATCGATGCATATAATGGTGAAGAAAAAGGTACATGCGGAAGTTTGACGCATGTGTTGGGCATGAAGCCCATATAAATAAGCCTCTGTTAAAGAAGCCCCCAGGTTTAATGAGCGCGAGTGGCGCATCACTTAGATGAGCCTTTAAGGGCGATAAAAGAAAAGAGGGGAAGGAGAGAAATGTAAGACAGAAAAATGCAAAAAATGGACAGAGGAAGGAGACGAACACAGAGTCCGGCGCTAGGCGTAGAATCTTCGGAGACGGGTGGCGTTCCATGGGTTCGGCTCGAGTCGGTTATCCGACGCATCTCGCAGGCGGTACGCCCCGCCAGTCAGGACTTGGTCGATTATGAATGGACCTTCCCACTTGGGCTTGAGTTTGTCCTTTTTCTTGTCCGACAGGCGTAGAACTAGTTCGCCGACGTTGTAATTTTTGGCCCGTACTTCTCTGCTTTGATATCTTTGAGCCTGCTGTTGATAGAATGCGGAACGGGCTTTTGCCACGTCGCGCTCCTCCTCCAAAGCGTCCAAACTGTCCCGCCGATCGAGCTCGGCTTCTCTTTCTTCGTACATGCGCACTCGAGGTGAGTCATGAATTATGTCGCAGGGCAGAACTGCCTCTGCGCCGTACACCATGAAGAATGGTGTGTATCCGGTGGTGCGATTCGGCGTGGTCCGCAGCCCCCAGAGTACGGAGTCGAGCTCCTCTACCCAGTGCGTATTAGATTCCTTAAGGGACCGCACTAGTCTGGGTTTAATGCCGCTCATGATAAGACCATTTGCACGTTCGACTTGGCCGTTGGTTTGTGGGTGATAGACGGAAGCATAATCGAGCTTGATGCCCATGTTTTTGCACCAGAGTTTTACCTCGTCGGCGGTAAAGTTTGTACCGTTATCGGTTATGATGCCGTGGAGGACGCCATAATGGTGTACAACCCCGGATATGAAGTCTATCACAGGTCCGGATTCGGCCATTTTAACAGGCTTGGCTTCTATCCATTTGGTGAATTTGTCCACCATGACCAATAAATATTTCTTTCTATCGGTCCCGCCTTTAAGGGGTCCGACCATGTCAAGCCCCCAGACCGCAAAAGGCCAGGTGATTGGTATAGTTTGGAGTGCGGTGGGTGGCATATGGCTTTGGTTGGCAAAAAGTTGGCAACCAGCGCATCGTTGGACTAAGTCCTGAGCGTCTGCCCAGGCCGTCGGCCAATAAAAGCCTGTACGGAAAGCCTTGCTAACAAGGGACCGAGCAGCGGCGTGGTGACCACCGAGTCCGGCATGAATTTCAGCCAAAAGGTTCCGCCCTTCCTCTTCGGAGATGCACCTTTGAAGGACTCCGATAGTGCTTTTCTTATAAAGCTCTCCCTCATGGACTCTGTAGGCTTTAGATCGCCGCACTATGCAGCGGGCCTCGTTTTGGTCCTCCGGGAGTTCCTGCCTAGCAAGGTAGGCTAGGAATGGTTCTGTCCACGGGGCGATGACCGCCATTATTACGTGGGCTGAAGGTGTAATTTTATTGGCAGAGCCTCCAATTGTGTCAGATTGTTCGTCGCCGAGTGGTGCGGCTGGGTCCGGGCTGTTATTTGCGGGTTCCCCCTCCCATGCTACAGATGGCTTGAATAATCTTTCCAAAAAGATGTTGGGGGGGGACTGCATCGCGTTTTGCTCCGATGCGTGCCAGGACGTCCGCTGCTTGATTATTTTCTCGGGCTATATGGTGAAACTCTAGCCCTTCGAACCGAGGTGACATTTTTAGGACGGCGTTGTGGTAAGCTGCCATTTTTGGGTCCTTGGCGTCGAAGTCGCCATTTATTTGGGATATCGCGAGGTTCGAATCCCCGCGTACCTCTAGGCATTGAATGCCCATGGATACTGCCATCCGGAGGCCATGTAGAAGGGCCTCGTATTCGGCTGCGTTGTTGGAGTCCGTGTACATAATTTGTAGTACATATTGGACTGTGTCTCCTGTGGGGGACGTCAGCACGACGCCAGCCCCCAGTCTGGCCAACATTTTGGAGCCGTCGAAATGCATGATCCAGTTTGAGTATGTGCCGTGCTCTTTAGGGAGTTCGGCCTCCGTCCATTCTGCGACGAAGTCGGCCAAAACTTGCGATTTGATAGCTCGCCGTGGCTTATAGGTTATATCGAACGGGAGGAGCTCGATGGCCCATTTCGCGATCCGGCCCGTTGCATCGCGGTTGTTGATAATATCGTTAAGTGGTACTTCCGAGGCTACTATTATGGAACACTCTTGAAAGTAGTGTCGTAGCTTTCGGGATGCCATGAATACCGCGTATGCAATTTTTTGATAATGCGGGTACCGTGATTTGGATGGAGTGAGGACAGTGGACACGTAGTAGACTAGCCTTTCAAGGGGGAATTTGTGTTCGTCCGTTTCCCGCTCGACAACGAGCACTGCGCTGACAACTTGATGTGTTGCTGCAATGTACAATAGCATTGGTTCGCCGGTGTTTGGCGCGGCCAGGACTGGGTTTGTTGCCAATGTGGCTTTTATTTCATCGAGTCCGGCCGTGGCGGCATCCGTCCACTCGAAGTGTTCGGTGCGCCGAAGGAGGCGATAAAGGGGCAGTGCCTTTTCTCCCAAGCGTGAGATGAAGCGGCTTAGAGCCGCCACGCATCCGGTTAATTTTTGTATTTGTTTGAGGTCCTTTGGGATATCCAATTGTGACAAAGCTCGGATCTTGGCTGGATTTGCTTCAATTCCTCTACCGGATACAATGAAGCCCAAGAGCTTTCCGGCTGGAACGCCGAAGACGCATTTTTCCGGGTTGAGCTTGATGTCGTATTTTCGGAGGTTATCGAATGTGAGCCTCAAGTCATCTACTAGAGATTCGACATATCTTGATTTGATGACCACATCATCCACATATGCCTCCACTGTTTTGCCGATCTGACTTGCCAGACATGTCTGGATCATGCGCTGATATGTTGCGCCGGCGTTTTTTAGCCCGAAGGGCATTGTGTTGAAGCAGAATGGGCTGTATGGTGTGATGAATGCTGTTGCAGCTTGGTCTGATTCTGCCATCTTGATTTGATGGTAACCGGAGTATGCATCGAGGAAACACAACGAATCGTGTCGTGCGGTGGCATCGATAATTTGATCGATACGGGGGAGGGGGAAGGGATCCTTTGGGCAAGCCTTGTTAAGGTCTTTAAAGTCGACACACAGGCGCCAGGATTTGTCTTTCTTTGGTACCATCACCAGGTTTCCTAGCCAGTCCGGATGTTTTATGTCTCTAATGAATCCGGCCTCCAATAGCTTGGCTAGCTCTTCTCCCATAGCCTATCTCTTAGGTTCGGAAAAACGCCGAAGGGCTTGTTTGACAGGTTTGAATCCTTTTAGGATATTTAAGCTGTGTTCGGCCAGCCTGCATGGGATCCCTGGCATGTCTGAAGGGTGCCAGGCGAAAATGTCCCAATTCTCTCGTAGGAACTCTCACAGTGCGGCGTCTACATCGGGGTTCAGTCGTGCCCCGATGGAAGCTGTTTTATTGGGGTCCGTTGGATGGACCTGGAATTTGATTATTTCGTTGGCTGGCTTGAAGGATGTGGATTTGGATCTTTTGTCGAGTATCACATCATCCCTGTTAACCGTGGAGCGCAGCATAGTCAGTTCCTCGGCCGCTAAGGCTTCGGATAATGCCTCAAGGGCTAATGCGGCCGTCTTGTTTTCGGCGGGAGTGCTATGTCCGGATCACTAGCTAGAGTGATAATTCCATTCGGCCCGGGCATCTTAAGCTTCATGTACCCATAATGGGGTATCGCTTGGAAGATTGTGAATGCTTCCCGCCCTAGTAAGGCGTGATGTCCGCTTTTAAATGGGGCCACCTGAAACGTGACTTCTTCAGACCTGTAATTATCCGGCTTGCCGAACACCACATCTAGTGTGATTTTTCCTATGCAGCGCGCTTCCCGATTGGGGATTATTCCTCTAAAGGTTGTGCTGCTTCGCTCAACGCGGTTCCAGTCTATTTCCATTTTTGAAGGATTTCCTCATAAATGAGGTTCAGTCCGCTGCCTCCATCCATGAGAACCTTGGTGAGGCAAAAGCCGTCCACTATGGGACTGAGGACCAATGCGGCTGGTGCTCGGGCTGTTCGGAATCTAGGTTCATCACTTGCGTTGAAGGTGATAGCAGTGTCGCTTCATGGATTTATTGTTGCAACTTGATAGACTTCGGTGAGGCTGCGGAGTGTTCTTTTTCGCATATTGTTTGATGCGAAAGTCTCGAAGACTGTGAGAACGGTACTGGTGTCCTCGGGCTGGCTTTCCGCGGCCTCCCGATTTAAGAGGTCCTCGCCAATTTTGGCTACCTGCCAGAGTATCCAACACGCTCTAAGGCTGTGAGTTGGTGTGGCGTCCTCTGTACTGTGAATTCTACAGGGTCCATCAAGCCACCTTTCCAGTACGGTTCCATGCCCTGTAGAGGGTTTTGGCTTTTTGCTATTTACTCCGGGTGTCTTATGATGATGCACCCTCTTAGTTCGGACGGATTATTATTCAAGGCCGGATTATCCCAAAATTTTATTTCGGTTTTCCAGGCACTTTCCATCGCATAGTACTTTTGTACTATGAACGCCAAGTCAGCGAAGCGTGTAATATCACGGCGACTTATGGCGTTAAGGATTCCCTCGTCCGTGCAATTACTGCAGAAGATTGATATTGCGTCTCCCTCGCGGCAATCCTTTATCCTGTTCATAACCAGGAGGAATCTGGCCTAGTAATGATGTACTGTTTCATCGGGCCTCTGCCTGACTTGGGAGAGATCGCTTATATTCGGGTGGGTGGGTGTTGTTGAATCTGAGACTTCACCCGATCCAAGATTCGGAGGCCAAAGGGTTTCCGAACTCTGAAGTTCGGATTCTTGGATGTTGTCCAGCGAGTCCGGCCCGTTGCCTGATCCTAAGCTCAGGTCTTGAGTTACATCCTCCTCTCCACGGGTATCCGGCTTGGAGGGGTCCGGAATTCGGACGTAGCTGGTCCTTAAAATAGATGAAGGGTCGCTGCACTGTGCCTCTACCACGGCAACGTGGTGGGTGACTTGGGGAGAGTTAATTTCTCTTAGATCGGGTTTAAGCCCAACCTGGTCGTAATCCGTAGCGACCGCCAGGGCGGCGATGCGATCCAAGAGCTCGTTTACAGAAGAGAGATCCATCGGATCTAGCTGCTCGACGAGCTCCGAGCTGACGTGTAGGTTGCTTTTGATGACCCGAGAGGTCACCGTCGGCGCAACAGCCGAACAGGCGGTCATGAGGAAACCACCTAGCCGGAGGGTTTGGCCGACAGCCAAGGCTCCCTTAGCAACGACGCCGTCTTTGAAGACGGGAGAAGGCATCCTTCCTGATTGTGACGGCACAGAGGAACTCTCAATGAAAGCACCAATGTCGGTGTCAAAACTGGCGGATCTCGGGTAGGGGGTCCCGAACTGTGCGTCTAGGCCGGATGGTAACAGGAGACAGGGGACACTTTGTTTTACCCAGGTTCGGGCCCTCTCGATGGAGGTAAAACCCTACTCCTCCTTGATTAATATTGATGATATGGGTAGTACAAGAGTAGATCTACCACGAGATCAAGGAGGCTAAACCCTAGAAGCTAGCCTATGGTATGATTGTGTATGGAGTTGATTCTCTACGGACTACAACCCTCTGGTTTATATAGACACCGGATAGGGTTAGGGTTACACAAAGTCGGTTACAATGGTAGGAGATCTTGAATATCCGCATCGCCAAGCTTGCCTTCCACGCCAAGGAAAGTCCCATCCGGACACGGGACGAAGTGTTCAATCTTGTATCTTCATAGTCCAGGAGTCCGGCTGAAGGTATAGTCCGGCTACCTGAACACCCCCTAATCCAGGACTCCCTCACCGACCGATCAAGCACCGAAACTACGTCACCTCCGAGTTCTAGCACACGTTCAGCTCGATGACGATCCCCAAACTCTGATCCAGCAAAGTGTCGGGGAAGAGTTCCGTCAGCACGACGGCGTGGTGACGATCTTGATGTATCTACCGTCGCAGGGCTTCGCCTAAGCACCGCTACAATATTATCGAGGATTATGGTGGAGGGGGGCACCGCACACGGCTAAAAGATCAAATGATCAATTGTTGTGTCTCTAGGGTGCCCCCTGCCCCCATATATAAAGGAGCAAGGGGGAGGTGTGGCCGGCCTAGAGGAGGAGCGCCAGGAGGAGTCCTACTCCTACCGGGAGTAGGACTCCCTCCCTTTTCCTTGTTGGACTAGGAGTTGAGGGGAAAAGAGGAGGGAGAGAGGAAGGAAAGGGGGGGCGCCACCCCCCTCTCCTTGTCCTATTCGGACTAGGGGGGAGGGGCACGCGGCCCTACCCTGGACGCCTCTCCTCTTCTCCACAAGGCCCACTATGGCCCATTAAGCCCCCGGGGGTTCCGGTAACCCCTCGGTACTCTGGTAAAATCACGATTTCACCCGGAACACTTCCGATATCCAAATATAGGCTTCCAATATATCAATCTTATGTCTCGACCATTTCGAGACTCCTCGTCATGTCCGTGATCACATCCGGGACTCCGAACAACCTTCGGTACATCAAAATCATAAACTCATAATATAACTGTCATCAAACCTTAAGCGTGCGGACCCTACGGGTTCGAGAACAATGTAGACATGACCGAGACACGTCTCCGGTCAATAACCAATAGCGGGACCTGGATGCCCATATTGGCTCCTACATATTCTACGAAGATCTTTATCGGTCAGACCGCATAACAACATACGTTGTTCCCTTTGTCATCGGTATGTTACTTGCCCGAGATTCGATCGTCGGTATCCAATACCTAGTTCAATCTCGTTACCGGCAAGTCTCTTTACTCGTTCCGTAATACATCATCTCACAACTAACTCATTAGTTGCAATGCTTGCAAGGCTTATGTGATGTGCATTACCGAGAGGGCCCAGAGATACCTCTCCGACAATCGGAGTGACAAATCCTAATCTCGAAATACGCCAACCCAACATGTACCTTTGGAGACACCTGTAGAGCACCTTTATAATCACCCAGTTACGTTGTGACGTTTGGTAGCACACAAAGTGTTCCTCCGGCAAACGGGAGTTGCATAATCTCATAGTCATAGGAACATGTATAAGTCATGAAGAAAGCAATAGCAACATACTAAACGATCGGGTGCTAAGCTAATGGAATGGGTCATGTCAATCAGATCATTCAACTAATGATGTGATCCCGTTAATCAAATAACAACTCTTTGTCATGGTTAGGAAACATAACCATCTTTGATTAACGAGCTAGTCAAGTAGAGGCATACTAGTGACACTCTGTTTGTCTATGTATTCACACATGTATTATGTTTCCGGTTAATACAATTCTAGCATGAATAATAAACATTTATCATGATATAAGGAAATAAATAATAACTTTATTATTGCCTCTAGGGCATATTTCCTTCAGTCTCCCACTTGCACTAGAGTCAATAATCTAGATTGCACAGTAATGATTCTAACACCCATGGAGCCTTGGTGCTGATCATGTTTTGCTCGTGGAAGAGGCTTAGTCAACGGGTCTGCAACATTCAGATCCGTATGTATCTTGCAAATCTCTATGTCTCCCACCTGGACTAGATCCCGGATGGAATTGAAGCGTCTTTTGATGTGCTTGGTTCTCTTGTGAAATCTGGATTCCTTTGCCAAGGCAATTGCACCAGTATTGTCACAAAAGATTTTCATTGGACCCGATGCACTAGGTATGACACCTAGATCGGATATGAACTCCTTCATCCAGACTCCTTCATTTGCTGCTTCCGAAGCAGCTATGTATTCCGCTTCACACGTAGATCCCGCCACGACGCTTTGTTTAGAACTGCACCAACTGACAGCTCCACCGTTTAATGTAAATACGTATCCGGTTTGCGATTTAGAATCGTCCGGATCAGTGTCAAAGCTCGCATCGACGTAACCATTTACGATTAGCTCTTTGTCACCTCCATAAACGAGAAACATATCCTTAGTCCTTTTCAGGTATTTCAGGATGTTCTTGACCGCTGTCCAGTGATCCACTCCTGGATTACTTTGGTACCTCCCTGCTAGACTTATAGCAAGGCACACATCAGGTCTGGTACACAGCATTGCATACATGATAGAGCCTATGGCTGAAGCATAGGGAACATCTTTCATTTTCTCTCTATCTTCTGCAGTGGTCGGGCATTGAGTCTGACTCAACTTCACACCTTGTAACACAGGCAAGAACCCTTTCTTTGCTTGATCCATTTTGAACTTCTTCAAAACTTTGTCAAGGTATGTGCTTTGTGAAAGTCCAATTAAGCGTCTTGATCTATCTCTATAGATCTTTATGCCTAATATGTAAGCAGCTTCACCGAGGTCTTTCATTGAAAAACTCTTATTCAAGTATCCCTTTATGCTATCCAGAAATTCTATATCATTTCCAATTAGTAATATGTCATCCACATATAATATCAGAAATGCTACAGAGCTCCCACTCACTTTCTTGTAAATACAGGCTTCTCCAAAAGTCTGTATAAAACCAAATGCTTTGATCACACTATCAAAGCGTTTATTCCAACTCCAAGAGGCTTGCACCAGTCCATAAATGGATCGCTGGAGCTTGCACACTTTGTTAGCTCCCTTTGGATCGACAAAACCTTCTGGTTGCATCATATACAACTCTTCTTCCAGAAATCCATTCAGGAATGCAGTTTTGACATCCATCTGCCAAATTTCATAATCATAAAATGCGGCAATTGCTAACATGATTCGGACAGACTTAAGCATCGCTACGGGTGAGAAGGTCTCATCGTAGTCAATCCCTTGAACTTGCCGAAAACCTTTTGCGACAAGTCGAGCTTTGTAGACAGTAATATTACCGTCAGCGTCAGTCTTCTTCTTGAAGATCCATTTATTCTCAATTGCTTGCCGATCATCGGGCAAGTCAACCAAAGTCCATACTTTGTTCTCATACATGGATCCCATCTCAGATTTCATGGCTTCAAGCCATTTTGCGGAATCTGGGCTCACCATCGCTTCTTCATAGTTCGTAGGTTCATCATGATCTAGTAGCATGACTTCCAGAACAGGATTACCGTACCACTCTGGCGCGGATCTCACTCTGGTTGATCTACGAGGTTCAGTAGTATCTTGTTCTGAAGTTTCATGATCATTATCATTAGCTTCCTCACTAATTGGTGTAGGTGTCACAGAAACAGGTTTCTGTGATGTACTACTTTCCAATAAGGGAGTAGGTACAGTTACCTCGTCAAGTTCTACTTTCCTCCCACTCACTTCTTTCGAGAGAAACTCCTTCTCCAGAAAGTTTCCGAATTTAGCAACAAAAGTCTTGCCTTCGGATCTGTGATAGAAGGTGTATCCAATAGTTTCCTTTGGATATCCTATGAAGACACATTTCTCCGATTTGGGTTCGAGCTTATCAGGTTGAAGCTTTTTCACATAAGCATCGCAGCCCCAAACTTTCAGAAACGACAACTTTGGTTTCTTGCCAAACCACAGTTCATAAGGCGTCGTCTCAACGGATTTTGATGGTGCCCTATTTAACGTGAATGCGGCCGTCTCTAGAGCGTATCCCCAAAACGATAGCGGTAAATCAGTAAGAGACATCATAGATCGTACCATATCTAGTAAAGTACGATTACGACGTTCGGACACACCATTACGCTGTGGTGTTCCGGGTGGCGTGAGTTGCGAAACTATTCCACATTGTTTCAAATGTACACCAAACTCGTAACTCAAATATTCTCCTCCACGATCAGATCGTAGGAATTTTATTTTCTTGTTACGATGATTTTCAACTTCACTCTAAAATTCTTTGAACTTTTCAAACGTTTCAGACTTGTGTTTCATTAAGTAGATATACCCATATCTGCTTAAGTCATCTGTGAAGGTGAGAAAATAACGATATCCGCCACGAGCCTCAACATTCATCGGACCACATACATCTGTATGTATGATTTCCAACAAATCTGTTGCTCTCTCCATAGTACCGGAGAACGGTGTTTTGTCATCTTACCCATAAGGCACGGTTCGCAAGTACCAAGTGATTCATAATCAAGTGGTTCCAAAAGTCCATCAGTATGGAGTTTCTTCATGCGTTTTATACCGATATGACCTAAATGGCAGTGCCACAAATAAGTTGCACTATCATTATCAACTCTGCATCTTTTGGCTTTCAACATTATGAATATGTGTATTACTATCGAGATTCAATAAAATAGACCACTCTTCAAGGGTGCATGACCATAAAAGATATTACTCATATAAATAGAACAACCATTATTCTCTGATTTAATGAATAACCGTCTCGCATCAAACAAGAATCCAGATATAATGTCATGCTTAACGCTGCACAAATACCAATTATTTAGGTCTAAATAATCCGAGGGGTAGATGTAGAGGTAGCGTGCCGACCGCGATCACATCGACTTTGGAACCGTTTCCCACGCGCATCGTCACCTCGTCCTTAGCCAATCTTCGCTTAATCCGTAGTCCCTGTTTCGAGTTGCAAATATTAGCAACAGAACCAGTATCAAATACCCAGGTGCTACTGCGAGCATTAGTAAGGTACACATCAATAACATGTATATCACATATACCTTTGTTCACCTTGCCATCCTTCTTATCCGCCAAATACTTGGGACAGTTCCGCTTCCAGTGACCAGTCTTCTTGCAGTAGAAGCACTCAGTTTCAGGCTTAGGTCCAGACTTAGGTTTCTTCTCTTGAGCAGCAACTTGTTTGCTATTCTTCTTGAAGTCCCCCTTCTTCTTCCCTTTGCCCTTTTTCTTGAAACTAGTAGTCTTGTTGACCATCAACACTTGATGCTCCTTCTTGATTTCTACCTCCGCAGCTTTCAGCATTGCGAAGAGCTCGGGAATAGTCTTATTCACCCCTTGCATATTATAGTTCATCATGAAGCTCTTGTAGCTTGGTGGCAGTGATTGGAGAATTCTGTCAATGACGCAATCATCTGGAAGATTAACTCCCATCTGAATCAAGTGATTATTATACCCAGACATTTTGAGTATATGCTCACTGACAGAACTGTTCTCCTCCATCTTGCAGCTATAGAACTTATTGGAGACTTCATATCTCTCAATCCGGGCATTTGATTGAAATATTAACTTCAACTCCTGGAACATCTCATATGCTCCATGACGTTCAAAACGTCGTTGAAGTCCTGGTTCTAAGCCGTAAAGCATGGCACATTGAACTATCGAGTAGTCATCAGCTTTGCTCTGCCAGACGTTCACAACATCTGGTGTTGCTCCAGCAGCAGGCCTGGCACCCAGCGGTGCTTCCAGGATGTAATTCTTCTGTGCAGCAATGAGGATAATCCTCAAGTTACGGACCCAGTCCGTGTAATTGCTACCATCATCTTTCAACTTTGCTTTCTCAAGGAACGCACTAAAATTCAACGGAACAACAACACGGGCCATTTATCTACAAACATACATAAACAAGCAAGATACTATCAGGTACTAAGTTCATGATAAATTTAGGTTCAATTAATCATATTACTTAAAGAACTCCCACTTAGATAGACATCCCTCTAATCCTCTAAGTGATCACGTGATCCAAATCAACTAAACCATGTCCGATCATCACGTGAGATGGAGTAGTTTCATTGGTGAACATCACTATGTTGATCATATCTACTATATGATTCACGATCGACCTTTCGGTCTTCGTGTTCCGAGGCCATATCTGTATATGCTTGGCTCGTCAAGTATAACCTGAGTATTCCGCGTGTGCAACTGTTTTGCACCCGTTGTATTTGAACGTAGAGCCTATCACACCCGATCATCACGTGGTGTCTCAGCACGAAGAACTTTCGCAACGGTGCATACTCAGGGAGAACACTCCTTGATAATTTAGTGAGAGATCATCTTATAATGCTACCGTCAATCAAAGCAAGATAAGATGCATAAAAGATAAACATCACATGCAATCAATATAAGTGATATGATATGGCCATCATCATCTTGTGCTTGTGATCTCCATCTTCGAAGCACCATCATGATCACCATCGTCACCGGCGCGACACCTTGATCTCCATCGTAGCATCGTTGTCGTCTTGCCAATCTTATGCTTCCACGACTATCGCTACCGCTTAGTGATAAAGTAAAGCATTACAGCGCGATTGCATTGCATACAATAAAGCGACAACCATATGGCTCCTGCCAGTTGTCGATAACTTGGTTACAAAACATGATCATCTCATACAATAAAATTTAGCATCATGTCTTGACCATATCACATCACAACATGCCCTGCAAAAACAAGTTAGATGTCCTCTACTTTGTTGTTGCATGTTTTACGTGGCTGCTACGGGCTTAAGCAAGAACCAATCTTACCTACGCATCAAAACCACAACGATAGTTTGTCAAGTTGGTGCTATTTTAACCTTCGCAAGGACCGGGCGTAGCCACACTTGGTTCAACTAAAGTTGGAGAAACTGTCACCCGCAAGCCACCTATGTGCAAAGCACGTCGGGAGAACCAGTCTCGCGTAAGCGTACGCGTAATGTCGGTCCGGGCCGCTTCATCCAACAATACCGCCGAACCAAAGTATGACATGCTGGTAAGCAGTATGACTTATATCGCCCACAACTCATTTGTGTTCTACTCGTGCATATAACATCAACATATAAAACCTAGGCTCGGATGCCACTGTTGGGTTTCGTAGTAATTTCAAAAACTTTCCTACGCTCACGCAAGATCATGGTGATGCATACCCTTGTAGATCGACAACGGAAGTGTTAACTTGGTTGATGTAGTCGTACGTCTTCACGGCCCAGCCGATCAAGCACCGAAACTACGGCACCTCCGAGTTCTAGCACACGTTCAGCTCGATGACGATCCCCGGACTCCGATCCAGCAAAGTGTCGGGGAAGAGTTCCGTCAGCACGACGGCGTGGTGACGATCTTGATGTACTACTTTCGCAGGGCTTCGCCTAAGCACCGCTATAATATTATCGAGGACTATGGTGGAAGGGGGCGCCGCACATGGCTAAGAGTATGATCACGTGGATCAACTTCTGTGTCTCTGGGGTTCCCCTGCCTCCGTAGATAAAGGATCAAGGGGGGGGGGTGCGGCCGGCCTAGGAGAGGCGCGCCAGGAGGAGTCCTACTCCCTCTGGGAGCAGGATTCCCCCCCAATCCTAGTTGGAATAGGATTCACGGAGGGGGAAAGAGAGAGAGGGGGGCCAGCCCCCTCTCCTTGTCCTATTCGGACCAAGGGAGGGGAGGGGCGCGCGGCCCATCTTGGGCTGCCCCTTCTCTTTTCCACTAAGGCCCACTAAGGCCCATATAGCTCCCGGGGGGTTCCGGTAACCTCCCGGTACTCCGGTAAAATCCCGATTTCACCCGGAACACTTCCGATATCCAAACATAGGCTTCCAATATATCAATCTTTATGTCTCGACCATTTCGAGACTCCTCATCATGTCCGTGATCACATCTGGGACTCCAAACAACCTTCGGTACATCAAAATGTATAAACTCATAATATAACTGTCATCGTAACCTTAAGCGTGCGGACCCTACGGGTTCGAGAACAATGTAGACATGACCGAGACACGTCTCCGGTCAATAACCAATAGAGGAACCTGGATGCTCATATTGGCTCCTACATATTCTACGAAGATCTTTTATCGGTCAGACCGCATAACAACATACGTTGTTCCCTTTGTCATCGGTATGTTACTTGCCCGAGATTCGATCGTCGGTATCCTGTACCTAGTTCAATCTCGTTACTGGCAAGTCTCTTTACTCGTTCTGTAATACGTCATCCCGCAACTAACTCATTAGTCGCAATGCTTGCAAGGCTTAAGTGATGCGCATTACCGAGAGGGCCCAGAGATACCTCTCCGACAATCGGAGTGACAAATCCTAATCTCGAAATACGCCAAGCGAACATGTACCTTTGGAGACACCTGTAGAGCTCCTTTATAATCACCCAGTTACGTTGTGACGTTTGGTAGCACACAAAGTGTTCCTCTGGCAAACGGGAGTTGCATAATCTCATAGTCATAGGAACATGTATAAGTCATGAAGAAAGCAATAGCAACATACTAAACGATCGGGTGCTAAGCTAATGGAATGGGTCATGTCAATCAGATCATTCAGCTAATGATGTGATCCCGTTTAATCAAATAACAACTCTTTGTCCATGGTTAGGAAACATAACCATCTTTGATTAACGAGCTAGTCAAGTAGAGGCATACTAGTGACACTCTGTTTTTCTATGTATTCACACATGTATTATGTTTCCGGTTAATACAATTCTAGCATGCATAATAAACATTTATCATGATACAAGGAAATAAATAATAACTTTATTATTGCCTATAGGGCATATTTCCTTCAGTCTCCCACTTGCACTAGAGTCAATAATCTAGTTCACATCGCCATGTGATTTAACATCAATAGTTCACATCACCATGTGATTAACACCCATAGTTCACATCGTCATGTGACCAATACCCAAAGGGTTTACTAGAGTCAATAATCTAGTTCACATCGCTATGTGATTAATACCCAAAGAGTACTAAGGTGTGATCATGTTTTGCTTGTGAGGGAAGTTTAGTCAACGGGTCTGCCACATTCAGATCCGTACGTATTTTGCAAATTTCTATGTCAACAATGCTCTGCACGGAGCTACTCTAGCTAATTGCTCCCACTTTCAATATGTATCCAGATTGAGACTTAGAGTCATCTGGATTAGTGTCAAAACTTGCATCGACGTAACCCTTTACGATGAACGTTTTGTCACCTCCATAATTGAGAAACATATCCTTATTCCACTAAGGATAATTTTGATAATGTCCAGTGATCTACTCCTAGATCACTATTGTACTCCCTTGCCAAACTCAGGGCAGGGTATACAATAGGTCTGGTACACAGCATGGCATACTTTATAGAACCTATGGCTGAGGCATAGGGAATGACTTTCATTCTCTCTCTATCTTCTGCCGTGGTCGGGTCTTGAGTCTTACTCAACTTCACACCTTGTAACACAGGCACGAACTCCTTTTTGACTGTTCCATTTTGAACTACTTCAAAATCTTGTCAAGGTATGTACTCATTGAAAAACTTATCAAGCGTCTTGATCTATCTCTATAGATCTTGATGCTCAATATGTAAGCATCTTCACCGAGGTCTTTCTTTGAATAAACTCCTTTCAAACATTTCTTTATGCTTTGCAGAATAATTCTACATGATCTTCGATCAACAATATGTCATAGATATACTTATCAGAAATGTTGTAGTGCTCCCACTCACTTTCTTGTAAATACAGGCTTCACCGCAAGTCTGTATAAAACTATATGCTTTGATCAACTTATCAAAGCATATATTCCAACTCCGAGATGCTTGCACCAGTCCATAGATGGATCGCTGGAGCTTGCATATTTTGTTAGTACCTTTAGGATTGACAAAACCTTCTGGTTGCATCATATACAACTCTTCTTTAATAAATCCTATTCAGGAATGCAGTTTTGTTTATCCATTTGCCAGATTTCATAAAATGCGACAATTGCTAACATGATTTGGACAGACTTAAGCATAGATACGAGTGAGAAATTCTCATCGTAGTCAACACCTTGAACTTGTCGAAAACCTTTTTGCGACAATTCTAGCTTTGTAGATAGTAACACTACTATCAGCGTCCGGCTTCCTCTTGAAGATCCATTTAATCTCAACGGCTCGCCGATCAATGGGCAAGTCAATCAAAGTGCATACTTTGTTCTCATACATGGATCTCATCTTAGATTTCATGGCCTCAAGCCATTTCACGGAATCTGGGCTCATCATCGCTTCCTCATAGTTCGTAGGCTCGTCATGGTCAAGTAACACGACCTCTAGAATAGGATTACCGTACCACTCTGGTGCAGATATCACTCTGGTTTACCTATGAGGTTCGGTAGTAACTTGATCTGAAGTTACATGATCATCATCATTAGCTTCCTCACTAATTGGTGTAGTAGTCACATGAACAGATTTCTGTGATGAACCACTTTCCAATAAGGTAGAAGGTACAATTACCTCATCAAGTTCTACTTTCCTCCCACTCACTTCTTTCGAGAGAAACTCCTTCTCTAGAAAGGATCCATTCTCAGCAATGAATATCTTGCCTTCAGATCTGTGATAGAAGGTCTACCCAACATTTTCTTTTGGGTATCCTATGAAGATTTACTTCTCCGATTTGGGTTCGAGCTTATCACGTTGAAACTTTTTCACATAAGCATCGCAGTCCCAAACTTTAAGAAATGACAGCTTAGGTTTCTCGCCAAACCACAATTCATACGGTGTGATCTCCACGGATTTAGATGGTGCCCTATTTAATGTGAATGTAGCTGTCTCTAATGCATAACCCCAAAACGATAGTGGTAAATCGGTAAGAGACATCATAGATCGCACCATATCTAATAAAGTACGGTTACGATGTTCGGACACACCATTACACTATGGTGTTCCAGGTGGCGTGAGGAGTGAAACTATTTCACATTGTTTTAACTGAAGGCCAAACTCGTAACTCAAATATTTTACTTCTGCGATCATATCGTAGGAACTTTTATTTTTGTTACGATGATTCTCCACTTCACTCTGAAATTCTTTGAACTTTTCAAATATTTCAGACTTGTGTTTCCTCAAGTAGATATACTCATATTTGCTCAAATCATCTGTGAACATCATAAAATAATGATACCTGCCGCGAGCCTCAATATTCATCGGAACACATACATTGATGTCTACTACACAACCTTCTTCTTGTAGACGTTGTTGGGCCTCCAAGTGTAGAGGTTTGTAGGACAGTAGCAAATTTCCCTCAAGTGGATGACCTAAGGTTTATCAATCCGTAGGAGGCGTAAGATGAAGATCGTCTCTCTCAAGCAACCCTGCAACCAAATAACAAAGAGTCTCTTGTGTCCCCAACACACCCAATACAATGGTAAATTGTATAGGTGCACTAGTTCGGCAAAGAGATGGTGATACAAGTGGTATATGGATAGTAGATAAAGGTTTTTGTAATCTGAAAATATAAAAACAGCAAGGTAACTAATGATAAAAGTGAGCATAAACGGTATTGCAATGCTAGGAAACAAGGCCTAGGGTTCATACTTTCACTAGTGCAAGTCCTCTCAAAAATAATAACATAATTGGATCACATAACTATCCCTCAACATGCAACAAAGAGTCACTCCAAAGTCACTAATAGCGGAGAACAAACGAAGAGATTATGGTAGGGTACGAAACCACCTCAAAGTTATTCTTTCCAATCAATCCGTTGGGCTATTCCTATAAGTGTCACAAACAGCCCTAGAGTTCGTACTAGAATAACACCTTAAGACACAAATCAACCAAAACCCTAATGTCACCTAGATACTCCAATTTCACCTCAAGTATCCGTGGGTATGATTATACAATATGCGTCACACAATCTCAGATTCATCTATTCAACCAACACAAAGGACCTCAAAGAGTGCCCCAAAGTTTCTACCGGAGAATCACGACGAAAACGTGTGCCAACCCCTATGCATAGGTCCCCAAGGTCACGAAACCCGCAAGTTGGTCACCAAAACATACATCAAGTGTATCACGTGGTATCCCATTGCCACCACAGATACGCACGGCAAGACATACATCAAGTGTTCTCAAGTCTTTAAAGACTCAACCCGATAAGATTACTTCAAGGCGAAAACTCAATTCATTACAAGAGAGAAGAGGGCGAGGAGAAACATAAGATCCAACTATAATAGCAAAGCTCGCGATACATCAAGATCATGCCAAATAAAGAACACGAGAGAGAGGGGGAGAGATCAAACACATAGCTACTGACACATACCCTCAGCCCCGAGGGAGAACTACTCCCTCCTTGTCACGGAGAGCACCGAGATGATGAAGATGGCTACCGGAGAAGGATTCCCCCTCCGGCAGGGTGCCGGAACGGGTCTAGATTGGCTTTCGGTGGCTACGGAGGCTTCTGGCGGCGAAACTCCCGATCTATTGTGCCCCCGGATGTTTTTAGGGTACATGGAGATATATAGGCAAAAGAAGTACGTCAGGGGGCCATGAGGGGCCCACGAGGGTGGAGGGCGCGCCCCCTGCCTTGTGGTCTCCTCGCAGGTCCCCCGACGTGCACTCCAAGTCTGCTTGGATTCTTTCCTTCCAAAAATGAGTTCCGTGAAGTCTCAGGTCAATTGAACACCGTTTGATTTTCCTTTTCTTCGAAACCCTAAAACAGGGTAAAAACAGAAACTGGCACTGGGCTCTGGGTTAATAGGTTAGTCCCAAAAATGATATAAAAAGGTGTATAATAAAGCCCATAAACATTCAAAATAGTAAATAATATAGCATGGAGCAATCAAAAATTATAGATACGTTGGAGACGTATCAGCATCCCCAAGCTTAATTCCTGCTCGTCCTCGAGTAGGTAAATGATAAAAGAAAGAATTTTTGATGCGGAGTGCTACTTGGCATAATTTCAATGTAATTCTTCTTAATTGTGGTATGAATATTCATATCCGAAAGATTGAAGACAAAAGTCCATATTGACATAAAAATGATAATACTTCAAGCATACTAACTAAGCAATTATGTCTTCTCAAAATAACATGGCCAAAGAAAGTTCATCCCTACAAAATCATATAGTTTAGTCATGCTCCATTTTCGTCACACAAGAATGCTCTCATCATGCACAACACCGTTGACAAGCCAAGCAATTGTTTCATACTCTAGTAATCTCAAACTTATAAACCTTCACGCAATACATGAGCCTGAGCCTGAGCCATGGATATAGCACTATGGGTGGAATAGAATAATGATAATGGAGGTTATGTGGAGAAGACAAAAAGGAGAAAGTAGCACTATAAATTATTGCAATTCCTAAAAGCATATGTTCCTCCCTCATAATAATTTTCAGTAGCATCATGAATGAATTCAACAATATAACCAACACCTAAAGCATTCTTTTCATGATCTACAAGCATAGAAAATTAACTACTCTCCACATAAGCAAGATTCTTCTCATTTGGAATAGTGGGAGTATCATAAGAGACTTGAATACTATAAATTATTTCCACATTAAAAGAGTAATGTTTAGAAAAAGGGTAATCATAATCATGACAAGTTTTATAAATATAATCATCACCACTTTTTATAGCATATGTATCATCACAATAATTATCATAAGTAGGAGGCATGTTATTATCATTATAAAGTTGCATATCAAAACTTGGGATACTAAAAATATCATCTTCATTAAGCGTAGCATCCCCAAGCTTGGGGAAAACATTAATAGTAGCAAATATATTCTCAAAAACATCATATTCATCAAACATAGCATCCCCAAGCTTGGGACTTTTCATATTATAAGCATAATCACTCTCATCATTAATAGTATGGATAGCACCAATAGTATAGCAATTATCATATTCTTCCAAGCAAGTGCCAAAAAGATTTTCAAGATCATAAGAAGTGTCATTATCTTCCCAATCATAATCATCACAACAAGCAATAGGCATAACGAGATCATCATCAAGTGTATCATTTTCATGAGGCACAACAATAATAGGAGCAACTTTATTTGGGAGAGATACCTTTTTACCTCTCTTCCCTTTTCTTTTCTTCTTCTTCACCACATCATGTGTGGGTTCAATCCTCTTTTTGGAGCTCCTTATTAATGAGATTGGTTGAATAGAGGGCTCCTCTTCGTTACCAGATTCACCATAAGAAATAATAGGAGAATATTGGGAAGTCCCTTCCCTTTCGTTAGCATTCTCTTCA
Source organism: Triticum urartu (assembly GCF_003073215.2). Classification (NCBI taxonomy): domain Eukaryota; kingdom Viridiplantae; phylum Streptophyta; class Magnoliopsida; order Poales; family Poaceae; genus Triticum; species Triticum urartu. The sequence continues at coordinate 734,298,863 of NC_053023.1, read as the reverse complement.
TCTTCTATTTTTTTCTTTTCTTTATGTAATTGGCAATATAAGGATTTTCAATGCAATTCACCGCGCAATACATATAAATTTCCTCTAGATCAAAATGAAGAACTTTATCAAGGGCAAATTTTGGAATATCCTTAGTTCTACGTTTAATTTCTTCATAACCCAAGAGCAAGCTAAGTTCATTATGATGTGCAAGGGAAATCAAGTCATCACAATTTTTGGACACGATACACTCATGAAAAAATTTGCATTGGGTACTAAAATGATCACGTTCATTGCAAAGGTCACAAGTAGGGCTAAGAAAAGATAAATTTTCAGCACATTCATCTAGCTCTTCTTGCAACAATTTGGTTTCTAAGTACTTATGCCTCTTGCAATATCTATCTTCCCTATTTGGTGTGTACTTGTTGAAGCAAATATGCCCTAGAGGGAATAATAAAGTTATTATTTATTTCCTTATATCATGATAAATGTTTATTATTCATGCTAGAATTGTATTAACCGGAAACATAATACATGTGTGAATACATAGACAAATAGAGTGTCACTAGTATGCCTCTACTTGACTAGCTCGTTAATCAAAGATGGTTATGTTTCCTAACCATGGACAAAGAGTTGTTATTTGATTAACGGGATCACATCATTAGGTGAATGATCTGATTGACATGACCCATTCCATTAGCTTAGCACCCGATCGTTTAGTATGTTGCTATTGCTTTCTTCATGACTTAACATGTTCCTATGACTATGAGATTATGCAACTCCCGTTTGCCAGAGGAACACTTTGTGTGCTACCAAACGTCACAACGTAACTGGGTGATTATAAAGGAGCTCTACAGGTGTCTCCAAAGGTACATGTTGGGTTGGCGTATTTCGAGATTAGGATTTGTCACTCCGATTGTCGGATAGGTATCTCTGGGCCCTCTCGGTAATGCACATCACTTAAGCCTTGCAAGCATTGCAACTAATGAGTTAGTTGTGGGATGATGTATTACAGAACGAGTAAAGAGACTTGCCGGAAACGAGATTGAACTAGGTAAAGGATACCGACGATCGGATCTCGGGCAAGTAACATACCGATGACAAAGGGAACAATGTATGTTGTTATGTGGTCTGACCGATATAAGATCTTCATAGAATATGTAGGAACCAACATGGGCATCCAGGTCCCGCTATTGGTTATTGACCGGAGACGTGTCTCGGTCATGTCTACATTGTTCTCGAACCCGTAGGGTCCGCACGCTTAAGGTTTCGATGACAGTTATATTATGAGTTTATGCGTTTTGATGTACCAAAGGTTGTTCGGAGTCCCGGATGTGATCATGGACATGACTATGAGTCTCGAAATGGTCGAGACATAAAGATTGATATATTGGAAGCCTATGTTTGGATATCGGAAGTGTTCCGGGTGAAATCGGGATTTTACCGGATTACCGGGGGGTTATCGGAACCCCCCCGGGAGGTATATGGGCCTTAGTGGGCCTTAGTGGAAGAGAGGAGAGGTGGCCAGAGATGGGCCGCGCGCCCCTCCCCCCCTTGGTCCGAATAGGACAAGGAGAGGGGGCCGCCCCCTTCCTCCTCTCTCTCCTCTTTCCCCCCCTCCGCGAATCCTATTCCAACTAGGAAAGGGGGGGGGGGAGTCCTACTCCCGGAGGGAGTAGGACTCCTCCTGGCGCGCCTCCTCTTGGCCGCCCCCCCTTTGAACCTTTATATACAGAGGCAAGGGGCACCCCTAAGGACAGAAGTTGATCCACGTGATCATATTCTTAGCCGTGTGCGGTGCCCCCTTCCACCATAGTCCTTGATAATATTGTAGCGGTGCTTAGGCGAAGCCCTGCGACAGTAGTACATCAAGATCGTCACCACGCCGTCGTGCTGACGGAACTCTTCCCCGACACTTTGCTGGATCAGAGTCCGGGGATCGTCATCGAGCTGAACGTGTGCTAGAACTCGGAGGTGCCGTAGTTTCGGTGCTTGATCGGTCGGGCCGTGAAGACGTACGACTACATCAACCAAGTTAACGCTTCCGTTGTCGATCTACAAGGGTACGTAGATCACATTCTCCCCTCTCGTTGCTATGCATCACCATGATCTTGCGTGTGCGTAGGAATTTTTTTGAAATTACTACGTTCCCCAACACTTGTAAACCCAGTCTACTCCACAAAAATTGACATGTTTATAGGGGGCATTTTCATCATAACTAGTGCAATCATCATTAGCATCATGGATATTCAAAGAATTCGTACTAACAACATTGCAGTCATGCTCATCATTCAAATATTTAGTGCCAAACATTTTAGAGATCTCTTCTTCTAGCACTTGAGCACAATTATCCTTTCCATCATACTCACGAAAGATATTAAAAATATGAAGCGTATGAGACAAACTCAATTCCATTTTTTTGTAGTTTTCTTTTATAAACTAAACTAGTGATAAAACAAGAAACTAAAAGACTCGATTGCAAGATCTAAAGATATACCTTCAAGCACTCACCTCCCCGGCAACGGCGCCAGAAAAGAGCTTGATGTCTACTACACAACCTTCTTCTTGTAGACGTTGTTGGGCCTCCTAGTGCAGAGGTTTGTAGGAAAGTAGCAAATTTCCCTCAAGTGGATGACCTAAGGTTTATCAATCCGTAGGAGGCGTAGGATGAAGATGGTCTCTCTCAAGCAACCCTGCAACCAAATAACAAAGAGTCTCTTGTGTCCCCAACACACCCAATACAATGGTAAATTGTATAGGTGCACTAGTTCGGCGAAGAGATGGTGATACAAGTGGTATATGGATAGTAGATAAAGGTTTTTGTAATCTGAAAATATAAAAACAGCAAGGTAACTAATGATAAAAGTGAGTGTAAATAGTATTGCAATGCTAGGAAACAAGGCCTAGGGTTCATAGTCTCACTAGTGCAAGTCCTCTCAACAATAATAACATAATTGGATCACATAACTATCCCTCAACATGCAACAAAGAGTCACTCCAAAGTCACTAATAGCGGAGAACAAACGAAGAGATTATGGTAGGGTACAAAACCACCTCAAATTTATTCTTTCCAGTCAATCCGTTGGGCTATTCCTATAAGTGTCACAAACAGCCCTAGAGTTCGTACTAGAATAACACCTTAAGACACAAATCAACCAAAACACTAATGTCACCTAGATACTCCAATGTGACCTCAAGTATCCGTGGGTATGATTATACAATATGCGCCACACAATCTCAGATTCATCTATTCAACCAACACAAAGGACCTCAAAGAGTGCCCCAAAGTTTCTACCGGAGAATCACGACGAAAACATGTGCCAACCCCTATGCATAGGTTCATGGGCGGAACCCGCAAGTTGATCAACAAAACATACATCAAGTGAATCACGTGGTATCCCATTGTCACCACAGATACGCACGGCAAGACATACATCAAGTGTTCTCAAGTCTTTAAAGACTCAATCCGATAAGATTACTTCAAGGGGAAAACTCAATTCATTACAAGAGAGAAGAGGGGGAGGAGAAACATAAGGTCCAACTATAATAGCAAAGCTCGCGATACATCAAGATCGTGCGAAATCAAGAACACGAGAAAGAGAGATCAAACACATAGCTAGTGGTACATACCCTCAGCCCCGAGGGAGAACTACTCCCTCCTCATCATGGAGAGCACCGGGATGATGAAGATGGCCACCGGAGAAGGATTCCCCCTCCGGCAGGGTGCCGGAACGGGTCTAGATTGGCTTTCGGTGGCTACGGAGGCTTCTGGCGACGGAACTCCCGATCTATTGTGCCCCCGGATGTTTTTAGGGTACATGGAGATATATAGGCGGAAGAAGTACGTCAGGGGGGCCATGAGGGGCCCACGAGGGTGGAGGGCGCTCCCAGGGGGGTGGGCGCGCCCCCTGCCTCGTGGCCTCCTCGCAGGTCCCCCAACATGCACTAGGTCTTCTGGGCTTCTTTCCTTCCAAAAATGAGTTCCGTGAAGTTATAGGTCAATTGGACTCCGTTTGATTTTCCTTTTCTTCGAAACCCTAAAACAGGGTAAAAACAGAAACTGGCACTGGGCTCTAGGTTAATAGGTTAGTCCAAAAAATGATATATAAAGTGTATAATAAAGCCCATAAACATTCAAAATAGTAAATAATATAGCATGGAGCAATCAAAAATTATAGATACGTTGGAGACGTATCATACATCAGTATGTATGATTTCCAACAAATCTGTTGCTCGCTCCATTGTTCCGGAGAACGGAGTCTTAGTCATCTTGCTCATGAGGCATGGTTCGCAAGCATCAACTGATTCATAATCAAGTGATTCCAAAATCCCATCAGCATGGAGTTTCTTCATGCGCTTTACACCAATATGACCTAAACGGCATTGCCACAAATAAGTTGCACTATCATTATTAACTTTGCTTCTTTTGGCTTCAATATTATGAAAATGTGTATCACCATGATCGAGATCCAACAAATCATTTTCATTGGGTGTATGACCATAGAAAGTTTTATTCATGTAAACAGAACAACAATTATTCTCTAACTTACATGAATAACCGTATTGCAATAAACATGATCCAATCATATTTATGCTCAACGCAAACACCAAATAACATTTATTTAGGTTCAACACTAATCCCGAAAGTATAGGGAGTGTGCGATGATGATCATATCAATCTTGGAACCACTTCCAACACACATCGTCACTTCACCCTTAACTAGTCTCTGTTCATTCTGCAACTCCCGTTTCGAGTTACTACTCTTAGCAACTGAACTAGTATCAAATACCGAGGGGTTGCTACGAACACTAGTAAGATACACATCAATAATCTATATATCAAATATACCTTTGTTCACTTTGCCATCCTTCTTATCCGCCAAATACTTGGGGCAGTTCTGCTTCTAGTGACCAGTCCCTTTGCAGTAGAAGCACTTAGTCTCAGGCTTAGGACCAGACTTGGGCTTCTTTACTTGAGCAAAAACTTGCTTGCCATTCTTCTTGAAGTTCCCTTTCTTTCCCTTTGCCCTTTTCTTGAAACTAGTGGTCTTGTTAATCATCAACATTTGATGCTCTTTCTTGATTTCTACCTTCATCGATTTCATCATCATGGAAAGCTCGGGAATCGTTTTCATCATCCCTTTCATACTATAGTTCATCATGAAGTTCTACTAACTTGGTGATGGTGACTAGAGAATTCTGTCAATCACTATTTTATCTGGAAGATTAACTCCCACTTGATTCAAGCGATTGTAGTACCCAGACAATCTGAGCACATGCTCACTGCTTGAGCTATTCTCCTCCATCTTTTAGCTATAGAACTTGTTGGAGACTTCATAGCTCTCAACTCGGGTATTTGCTTGAAATATTAACTTCAACTCCTGGAACATCTCATATGGCCCATGACGTTCAAAACGTCTTTGAAGTCCCGATTCTAAGCTGTTATGCATGGTGCACTAAACTATCAAGTAGTCATCATATTGAGCTAGCCAAACGTTCATAACGTCTGTATCTGCTCCTGCAATAGGTCTGTCACCTAGCAGTGCATCAAGGACATAATTCTTCTGTGCAGCAATCAGGATAAACCTCAGATCACGGATCCAATCCGCATCATTGCTACTAACATCTTTCAACTTAGTTTCTTCTAGGAACATATCAAAAATAAAACAGGGGAGCTTAACGCGAGCTATTGATCTACAACATAGATATTGTCGTGGCTTTGTCACGGCAGATGTCCTAGAGAAAGGACTTAGTTGTGGAGCCATCGCGACAGGTTAGCTTGAAGGGGTTAAAGCGGACACAGGGACGCAAGAGAGTTTATACTAGTTTGGCCCCTTCGATGAAGGTAAAAGCCTACGTCTAGTTGTGATGGAATTGATGGGGTTTCGATGACTAGGGAGCAAACAAGCTTCGCCTATGTCTCGAGTTGTTGTCTGTTGTCCTTGAACCGCCGCCGGGTCGTCCCCTTATATACACGGGTGACTCCTGTCGGCTTACAGAGTCCCAATACCGGCTCATAGATGTGTCCGGTTTGGTCTCTACTTATTCCTAACTTACAATACAAGTTAACTACTAACGCCGGTTTACGGCTACAGGCCTTGAACCAACCATGGGCCTTGAGCCCTCATCTGCCTTCTTGGGCTTTAACATACTTAACTACTGACGAAGTTAACCCGGCCCAGATAGGCCGGTTTACGCCCGGTAGTAATATCCCCAACATTAGGCCCCAGATTGATTTGAACGGGTTCATGTCAATCCTTTAACAAAAGCTTCATCTTCAACATCTTCTCATAAATTGGTAAACCGCCATGATGTCATCTTCTCTGATTGCTGTAAACTGGAGTGACGTCACCTGTCATAACGAAGCTATCCATTATGCTTCTTTGTTTAATAGATCTGCGGAAATTGAGGCGACAGCTCCGTTTTGTGGCCCCTTGATTGTCGCGCCTAACACTTATTCTTTCGCCTTATAAATAGGACTGAAGGGTCATTTCTTTTCTCCCCTTCATGCCTTTCTTCTTCGTCTTCCTCGCGTCGCCAGCCTCGGACCTCCGCCGCCGCCATCGACCTCTGCCTCAACCTTGGCCGCTGCATCAACCTGAGCGCACCGGAGCATCGCGGCAACCTTCCGCGTCTTCCTCAGCTCCGGTAAATCTTCTATCCTTTCCCCCGCAGATCTGACCTAGGGTTTCACAGTTCTTCAGTGTTCATCGTCTACCTCTTGCTCATACGATAGATCTTTAGATGACTCCGCAAATCTTTATTCTGTGCAATGGTAGTTGTTTACCCTTCGCCTTCACTTACACATCTCAAAACCATAGATCTGTATGTACGTCTTGCTCATTGATTCGGTACTGCTCCTTTTGGACCTCTGAATATTTATCTTTTTTCTGAACTTGCTTCAGATCCATCGCTGTAGAGAAATCTTACGAAATCTGTTTCTATAAACTTACTCATCTGCTTCAATGTTTAAACCAGGCGGTTTAACCTTGTAGAAAAAAATTGCCAAACCGGTATATACCATTAGTCCCCTTGTTGAACCGCCAGATGTTCTTGCTTCATAAAACTCCGGTTCAGATAGATCTGTCTCCGGTTTAACATTGCACATACCAATGTACCTTGATCAAATGCATTTTTGAACCAGGATCTTCTACCTTGTAGATTCCATCATGGCCAAGCAGGTATATGAGTGCAATTGGGTTCCTTCTCGTGTCACAGAGGCTCAGCTGGACGATCTAGTCCTGATCGACGCTTTAGGCAGTAAAGATACCATCCATTGGAGGGCCCCTGGCAAAGAATGCCCTCCCACTCCTCAAGAAGGAGAGGTTGTTGTTTTCGTAGATCACTTAGCTCGGGGCTTTAAGCCGCCCGGTTCTAAATTTTACCGGGATGTTTTGGCCGATTTCCAACTCCATCCACAAGACACTGGCCCCAATTCTGTTACAAATATGTGTCACTTCCAAGTGCTCTGTGAGGCGTTCTTTCAAGAGGAGCCCACAGTGGAATTGTTCAGAGACCTTTTCCATCTAAACCGTCGTACTGAGTTTACTGACGGCTCCAATACGGAGTTGGGTGGCGTGGCGATCCAGAAAAGGAAAGAGGTCACATACCCTCATGCCAAACTGCACAGCCACCCCAAAGAGTGGAATCAGACATGGTTCTATTGCAAAGACTCCTCCCCTACTGGTGAGAATCCCTTGCCTGGCTTTCGTCCGGAGCGGCTCAGCAATACACACCCTTTTCCGCAAAGATTGACTGCCCAGGAGAGAAGCAAATATGCTCCTCATCTGTCGAAGCTCAGAGCCTTTATGGCCAACGGTTTAACAGGGGTTGATCTCGCTCGCTGTTGGATATCATGGAGCATACTGCCCCTTAGTCAGCGCTCCGGTTTGATGTGCGAGTATACAGGCAGTGTTGATGACCCACTGCGACATTCCAAAATCCAGCTCACCGATGAAGAAATCACAGAGGCTGTGAATAAGATGCTGAATGAACCGGAACATATCTGTGCTAAAAACGGCCTGCTTCCCTTCTGTGCCACCAACAAACCGCCAGCTGTAAGACCTTGATTTTTCCTTTTGCTGAATCTGTTATTGATATATCTGGTCATTATTTAATATCAGTGTCTGTGTAATCAGGGCAATGATCCGTTTTGGAGCAAGAAATTGCCGCAGGAGAAACCAGAAAAACCGGACAAACCGGAAAGAGCAACCCGGCAAAAGACTAAAGCTGTAAAGAAGACTGCCCACAGGAAAAGAACTACTGCATCTTCTAATCCGGCCCCTGATGATGACGTGGATAATCCGGACCTTGAGGTAGAGCTTGACTCACTTGGCTTATTTTTCATGCGTCTTATTGATGATGATATTTGTCAGGATGATGCCGAAGCCAGCCACGCTGATGCTGCAGAGGTAATTATTCTCTCTTCCGATTCAGAACCTTTGCCTTCGCTAAAAATCCGTCAGGCAAACCGGAAAGTTATATTTTCTCATCCTCTTGCTTATTTGGATCCCAAATTTCTTATGAAGACCCAACAGCACGAAGCTCGTCGCACAACCCGGCACAGCGGCCAGGTAGTTACCTCCGCCGGTTTACCGAACAGTCCAGTTCGGAAACGCCGTTCAGAGGTCTCTAATTTGCTTGTTAGTGATTGTCCTAAAGCGGGCTGCTTTCGTCAACCTCTTAATCCATCTGACTCCAATTACCAGGTTACTTCCCACTCATCTTCTGGCGAGTCATCGGCTACTCAGCTGCCACCGCTCAAAACAGTGCTTGGGTAAGCTATACTTATTATGATATTTGCAGCACATCGCCTTAGAACATATGCTATATTTGATTTTGTTATTCTTTTCAGGGCCAAACCTAGGCCAAGCAAGAAGGCCCGCCTGGACAAAGCAGCCGAAGAAGATGTCGTTCTTGAGCCAGGCAAAACACCCGATCTTGAAGCGGCTATTCCTGAGGATATACCCAATGATCCACCGTAGCAAGACGATGATCTTATTGCTGAAGAGAGACCTACTGCTGCCTCAGGTCCTGTCAATCAGCCCACAGGCTCCATCCGGATTGAGAGATCCACCGGTCCAGCAAAACCTACTGACAAGCCAACAACCCCAGTGCAAACCGGCGATACTCAGGAGGATGAGGTTGTCATTACTGGCACTGGCCATACCGAGCCAAGCAATCCTGTTGCTTTGTCCAAACATTCTGCCAAGGAAGAATTTGCTGCCTTTGGTAAAGGCAAGTGGAATGTTGATCTGGCAACTTACGCCGCTCTGAACGCCCAAGAAATCCATTCCGGCTACCTGAACCGGCTGTATGCCAGCCGTGACTATGAAGCCAATCTGGTTAATATGATGAAGGATAAATACGAGGTAACTTCCATATGCTCTTTCCTGCTTGTATGCTTCAATACTTGCTGACTCTCCTAGCCCCCAAGGGCCGGTTTGTAATCTTCTTTCAAACCGGGACTTACTAATATAAATCTTAATACTTTGAAATTCGCCGATGTAGCCCCCAAGGGCCGGTTCAACTTAGCGTAGTTAAACCGGTACTTTAAGTAATTGAGATTGCCGCATCAGAATATATATACGAGCAAATAGCCATTAGCCCCCAAGTGCCAAGTTGAATACTTGTATTGATCTTGGGACTTTGTAAGCAATTGAAAGATGAAGATCGAATATGCATTAGCCCCCAAATGCTAAGTGCATAACTTGTTATGTGGTTGGTACTTCAATCCTTGTACTGTTTTGTTGAAGCATATAACTGTCTGCATGTAGGCGGAGCTGAAGACGAAAGAAAGCCAAGTCGCCAATCTCCAAGAAAACCTGAAAACCCAACAAGCTGAAACCTCCAAAGCAAAAGAGGAATTAGCCAACGCTTTAAGTGCCATGGAACAACTTAAGGAGAGCTCCAAGAAGAAGCGGGCGGATTGGGCCACTGAAAAGTCCGCTTTAATCAAACGAGCAGAGGATGCCGAGGCTGCACTAAAACCAGTGGCGGATGAACTGACCAGCATAAAGCGGCACGTGCATGCCATGACTACTGCTATCTTTGGTAAGTCAGTTTGACTTCTGAATTGGCTCTACTTTCTTACAGAGTTGCCGGTTTATTAACCCTTTATGGTATTTCAGGGACACGCATTGGTCACTTGGGGTCAGATGTGCGGAAGAAACTGAAAGCCGCCTATACATTGGTTGAACAATTGTATACTGGTGCCCAGCGGATCATCTGTACCGCATCCCATAACAAACCGGCGCCCACTTTGATTCAAGACACTCTGATGAAACTGTCGGTGCTTCCTGCCCGGGTTGAAGAGCTGAAGAAATCTGCTACTCGAACCGGTGCGATCAATGCCTTAATCCGGGCAAAAGCCTGGGTGCCGGATTTTGATCCTATTGAAGCGGCTCAGGGCTATCCCAGCTTGAAGGAAGATGGGTCAGAGTTTGGTGAAGCGGATCTGCGAGCAATAAACCGGGAGGTACGTCCGCTAGCTTGTCAATTGGCTGAAGAAGCAGACTTGTCTCATTATCAAGGCCAATATGACAATCAGAACAAGCGAATAGCTGCACCAATCCATGAATCGGAAAATCTGATTCCTCCAATCCGTAAGCATACTTACGCTCCCGATATTGACCCGTCATTGCTGATCCATGATGAAGCTGCTTTTCAAGCATTAATGGGAATCGACTGGACAACTGTTGATTTCCGGCCACTGGGTAGAGAAACGGAGGCTGAAGCGGCGCAGGATGACCCACAACCATCAGGCCAGGCTGGTGACCAAGCTTGAACCGGAAGCCGGTTTTAAAACTGCCTCTCCTTTGCGAAAAACAATGATATTATTATGGGCACCGTGTTGCCTTGTAATAGGCTAGCTGATACTTTTGATGTTGATATGCCTTCGTGCATAATTTGTTCTTCTTGTGGTGATGAACTTTCGAAAGCACTTTCTGCAATAAGAAACTCTTCAAGTGCCACCGCGGTTGTACCGCTAGGCGGAATATGATGTCTGCATATATGAAGTCAAAACATCCAATTTTTTTTAAGTATATAACCAAATTTTTGAGATACATAATACCTGCTATCATTGAGCGTGAAGTTGGCTTGGCCAATCTTGAAGCGGAGTTTTGCAAACCCACACTGTTGGAGGAGATAACAGCTCCTGTATATATATGACGCTGGCTTACCACGTAAACCGTGCCGGGTTATAATAAACACCGTGTTACTCCATAAGAGGATGTTAACAACAAGGATCAAACCGGGAAAATAGTCTCCGGATTGACGTGAACTGTGTTCCGTCAATTGATTGGTTGAAAACTTTGTCGGTTTAAAAAGAACGCAATAAAAAAGAAAAAAAGTATCTTGCAAAGAAAAATGCAAAGCAAAAGCAATGACAAAACCGTTTGCAAAAAAGGTTTATTTGAGCTGATCAAATGGCATTACCATGGCCGAACACGACCAAGCTCCCGTTAGGTGTAACTATGGTTCTAGTCAGCCAGGTCCCCAAATGAAACCGTGGCATTTATGCCGACCAAGTGGCATGGCAATGGTTCGGGTTCGACCAAGCCCCCAAGTGATTCTGTGGCCTTAGGCCGATCAAAAGGCATGAGTGGTTCAGACGCGACCAAGTCCCCAAGTGATCTGGTGGCTCTCGCCTATCAAGAGGTATGGTATTGGTTCGGACACGACCAAACCTCCAAGTGATATAACATGATGCTTTTAAAAAGCGAACTCAAGGGGTAAACCGGAGGCCGCTTTAGAACAACTTCGTGTAACCACACATGATGTAAAAGAACAGATACCCTGCTTTAGCTGAGGTTCCGGTTTATTATATTTAATCAGAATATATACATCGTTGTAATATGTACATAAGTAGAACCAATGGCTCAGGTATAATAAGGCCGAAGATGAGCTATGTTCCACGGCCTGTTGGTCTCCTCCTGTGATGTACGTGAGTCCTTATGCTCTCCAATATCGATCAGATAGTATGACCCGTTGTGCAGATTCTTGCTGACCACGAAAGGCCCCTCCCAAGGTGGGGATAACTTATGCATATCAGTCTGATCTTGGATGAGCCGAAGCACCAAATCTCCTTCCTGGAAGGTCCTGGTTCTGACTCGGCGACTGTGATAACGACGAAGATCCTGTTGGTAAATCACCGATTGGGCGGCTGCTATGTCACGCTCTTCATCCAACCAGTCCAAAGCATCTTGCCGAGCTGTCTCGTTGTCCGCTTCAATATAAGCCGTCACACGAGGTGAATCATGACGGATATCACTGGGGAGAACCGCCTCCGCTCCATAAACCATGAAGAACGGTGTGTATCCTGTTGACCTGTTGGGTGTTGTATTGATGCTCCATAACACAGACGGTAATTCTTCTACCCAACAACCCGGCGTTCTCTACAAAGGAACCATGAGCCGGGGCTTGATGCCTCTCAAGATCTCTTGATTAGCTCTTTCTGCTTGACCATTGGACTGTGGGTGTGCCACTGATGAAACGTCAAGCCGGATGTGCTCTCGTTCGCAGAACTCCTTCATGGCACCTTTGGACAAATTGGTACCATTATCTGTGATGATACTGTGTGGAAAGCCAAACCAGAAAATCACTTTTTTAATGAACTGAACCGCCGTGGCCGCATCACACTTGCTAACAGGTTCTGCCTCCACCCACTTTGTAAACTTGTCAACCGCCACCAGGAGGTGGGTCTTCTTATCTTTGGACCTTTTGAAAGGCCCAACCATATCCAGCCCCAAGTCGCAAACGGCCAAGTAATTGGAATCATTCTCAATTCTTGAGCTGGTACATGAGCATGTCTTGAGAACTTTTGGCAACCATCACATCGTCTGACCAGATCCTCTGCATCAGCATGAGCAGTTAACCAATAGAAGCCATGGTGAAATGCTTTAGCCACCAGAGATTTTGAACCGGCGTGGTGACCACAATCTCCTACGTGGATCCCACGCCAAATTTCCGGCCTTCTTCAGGAGACACACAGCGTTGAAATGCTCCTGACACACTACAATGATGCAACTCGCCGTTGATAATAGTCATGGACTTGGATCGCCGGATTATCTGTCTGGCCAGAGTCTCATCCTCTGGTAACTCACCCCAGTTCTTGTACGCCAGGTAGGGAAGCGTCCAATCCGGAATAACATGAAGAGCTGCCACCAATTGAGCTTCCAGATCAGGAATAGCCAAATCCGCTTCACCAGGGATCTTGACCGATGGGTTGTGCAGCACATCCAGAAAAACATTGGGCAGAACCGGTTTGCGCTGAGAGCCTAGCCGGCTTAAAGCGTCCGCCGCTTCATTTTTCCACCGGTCCACGTGGTCCACCTGATAGCCTTTGAAATGACCTGCAACAATATCCACCTCACGACGATATGCTGCCCTGAGTGGATCCTTGGAGTCCCAAGTGCCAGACACTTGCTGAGCCACGAGGTCTGAGTCACCGAAGCACTTAACTCGACCTAGATTCATCTCCTTAGCCATCCGGAGACCATGGAGCAAGGATTCATACTCAGCTGCATTGTTAGTACAAGGGAACATTAAGCGGAGAACATAACAAAACTTATCACCTCGTGGGGAAGTTAATACGACTCCAGCCCCCGAACCTTCCAATTGCCTGGATCCGTCAAAATGGATGGTCCAATATGTGTGATCCGGCTTTTCTTCAGGTGCTTGCATTTCCGTCCAATCATTGATAAAATCAACCAGTGCTTGAGACTTAATCGCCGTCCGAGGCACATACTTCAAATCATGTGGCCCAAGCTCTATAGCCCACTTGGCAATCCGGCCAGTTGCTTCCCGGTTCTGGATGATATCCCCCGAAGGGGCAGAACTGACCACCGTAATTGGATGCCCTTGGAAGTATTGTTTAAGCTTCCGGCTTGCCATAAAAACTCCATACACCAGCTTCTGCCAATGCGGATACCTTTGCTTGGATTCAATGAGCACCTCGCTGATATAATAGACCGGACGTTGAACCGGATGCTCCTTACCTGCCTCCTTTCGCTCCACCACGATAGCCACGCTGACCGCCCGAGCATTAGCAGCAACATATAGCAGTAACGGCTCCTTGTCAATGGGAGCGGCGAGCACAGGCAGATTGGCCAATTGCCGCTTTAAGTCCTCAAATGCTTCATCAGCAGCAGAACTCCAGACAAACTGATCTGTCTTCTTCAACATCTGATACAAAGGTATTGCCTTCTCACCAAGACGACTGATAAACCGGCTTAACGCGGCAATCCGGCCTGCCAGGCGTTGAACATCATTGATAAACTTTGGTTTAGCCAGGGAGGTGATGGCTGTGATCTTCTTCGGATTAGCCTCAATTCCCCTATTGGACACCAGGAAGCCTAATAACTTGCCCGCCGGTACACCAAAGACACACTTGTCCGGATCAAGCATCATCTTGTATGTCCTCAGGTTATCAAAAGTTTCCTTTAAATAACCAATCAGAGTCTCCTTCTCCCTGGATTTAACCACAATATCATCCACATAGGCGTGTACATTACGGCCAATCTGTTTGTGTAGACAATTTTGCACACAACGTTGATAAGTTGCCTGGGCACTCTTGAGCCCGAAGGGCATAGACACATAGCAGAAGGCTCCAAAGGGAGTTATAAATGTTGTCTTCTCCTGGTCCTTAACTGCCATTTTGATCTGATGATAGCCAGAATATGCACCCAAAAAACTTAAACGCTCACAACCCGCCGTAGCATCAATAATTTGATCAATACGGGGGAGGGCAAAAGGATCTGCTGGACAAGCTTTATTAAGATCTATGTAATCCACACACATGCGCCAGGTGCCGTTTTTCTTAAGCACCAGCACCGGATTGGCAAGCCACTCAGGGTGAAAAACTTCAACAATAACACCAGCTGCTAAGAGCCTGGCTACCTCTTCTCCAATTGCCTTGCGTCTTTCTTCATTAAACTGGCGGAGGAACTGTTTCACCGGTTTGTATTTAGGATCCACATTAAGGGTGTGCTCAGCGAGTTGCCTCAGTACACTTGGCATGTCAGAGGGCTTCCATGCAAAAATGTCCCGATTCTCATGGATGAACTCGATGAGCGCGCTTTCCTATTTCGGATCCAAATTAGCACTGATGCTGAACTGCTTGGACGAATCGCCAAGTACAAAGTCAACAAGCTTAGTTTCTGCTGCCGATTTGAACTTCAGGGCCGGATCATGATCCGTAGTTGGCTTCTTTAATGGAGTCATGTCCGCTGGATCAACATTGTCCTTATAATACTTCAGCTCCTCGGTGGCACAAACCGACTCTGCATGGGCCGCATCACCTTCCGTGAACCGTTATTGTCCCCTTGTGACCCGGCATCTTGAGCTGCAAATACACATAACAGGGTTGTGCCATAAACTTGGCGTAGGCCGGTCGCCCAAATAGGGCGTGATATGGACTTTAGATTTTCACCACTTCAAACATCAATGTCTCCGACCTGGAATCATGATCATCCCCAAAGGCCACTTCCAGAGCTATCTTACCAACAGGATATGCTGATCTGCCAGGCACTACACCGTGGAACACCGTATTAGACGGTTTAAGATTTTTATCTGTCAGTCCCATACGACGGAAGGTCTCATAGTACAAGATATTAATGCTACTACCTCCATCCATGAGCACCTTGGTGAACTTGTAACCTCCCACCTGAGGCGCGACCACCAGAGCCAACTGACCCGGATTATCGACTTGGGGAGGGTGATCCTCTCTGCTCCATATGATTGGCTGTTCAGACCAATGTAGATAACGGGGTACGGCCGGTTCAACAGAGTTGACCGCCTGCCTCTGAACCTTCCGGTCTCGCTTGTCCAAGCTAGTGGTGAAGACATGGTACTGCCCACTACTCAACTGCTTTGAGTTGCTCTGGTAACCTGACTGTTGCTGCTGTTGGTTGTAACCATCCTGGTTATTCTGACTATTTTGACCATTATGTCCGCCCAGATTACCATTAAATCCTGAACCGGAACTTCCTCCACCGTAACCCGGCCCGGATCCTGAGCCACTGCCAGATTCGTGATCATACCGGAAATTATTAGAATTCTTGAACTCCTGCATAATAAAGCAATCCTTCCAAAGGTGGTTTGCTGGCGCCTCCTTCGTCCCATGTCTTGGACAGGGCTGCCTTAGTAGATAGTTTAGGCGGTCTGGGTTAGGGTTGGGCGCCCCATTACGATTTTTCGGTTTACCCTTGCGTCTCTGGCC
The DNA here is from genome assembly GCF_003073215.2 of Triticum urartu. NCBI lineage: Eukaryota > Viridiplantae > Streptophyta > Magnoliopsida > Poales > Poaceae > Triticum > Triticum urartu. The sequence continues at coordinate 734,282,662 of NC_053023.1, read as the reverse complement.
ATTGTCCTATGCATTGGTATTAGCCACAAAGTCCATGTTACCATCCGCTTTACGCTTGCCTCCACCACCATTGCCTGCCCAGTGATGCTGCTGACCTTTGGAGTTGCTGTTCCTCTTTCCCTTCCCTGTCTTGTCATCATCAGATTCGGGATCCTTGGTACTATCAGAATCAGCATATTTCACTAAAGCGGCCATGAGGGTCCCCATGTCAGTGCAATGACGCTTCATCCGTCCCAACTTCAGCTTCAGGGGCCCAAACTGGCAGTTGCCTTCTAGGGTTAATACTACGGTGTCAGCGCTGATGCGGTCTAATGAGTGCAACACTTGTGAAACCCGGTGCACCCAATGAGTCGTTGATTCTCCTTCCTCCTAGACGCATGCAGCTAAGTCCACTATCGACATAGGCTACTTACATGTATCCTTGAAATTGCTGATAAACTGGGCTTGTAGTTGGGCCCATGAACTAATAGAATTAGCCGGCAAGCTTTTTAACCAAGTACGGGCCATTCCTTCAAGCATCATGGTGAAGTATTTCGCACACGCCGTGTCATCCACATCAAGCATCTCCATGGCCATCTCATAGCTCTCCACCCATGTCTCTGGAGGCTGATCAGCCGTGTAATTTGGTAGCTTGCGCGGGCCCTTGAAATCCTTGGGTAGGCGCACATTGCGTAAAGCGGGGATAAGGCAAGGCACCCCCCAAAGAACTAGAAGTAACACTAGGTTCGATCGAGATGGTTGGAAGAACCGGCGTGAGCTGCCGAGCCTGATGCTGTGTGGCTAACTCGGCCTCCCTGCGCGCTCGGGCCCGGTTCACCACTTCCTGAGCATTATCAGCACCACCCGTCGGGTTGTTGCCACGGGGTGCTCCACGTCGTTCGTTACTCGACACTGCCAGTTCATCCATATGTTTGCTATAGCTCCGGCTTGGACGGGGGGTCGAGTGGATCCGGTCGCGGCTGTACGAGTATGCTTCCTGTTGGACCAAAGCTGTCCTTAGAAGCTCCTTGACCCGTCGCGTCTCTACTGCCTGCGGTGAATCACCTTCAATTGGAATGGCCTCCAGCCGTGCAGCAGCGACAACGAGATTGTCCATTGGGTTGGAGTAGTGACCCGGAGGTGTTAAAACAGCCTGAGGTATAATGGTGTTTTGACGAGGCGGGTCCATCTGACGAGGCGGAACCGGTGCACCGGTCCCGGGAGCTTCCGCCCGGTTTCCCTCCAGCGGATTGCCAGTTCCTACCCCTGGAGTGTTGAAAAGGTCTCTGGCCTAAAAAACCGTAGGCAAACGGGATCGGTACTTCCTCCTCATGGCTTCCTGCGACGCACTCTGGTCCATCATGAGCCTGTAGGCTTGTGCGTCTAAAGTGGCCCGCTCTGTGGCCATCCTGGTGTCCTCAGCTGCCAGATCTGCCTTGGCCTGGGTGATCTGTTCCTTCACTTTTGCAATCTCGGCGTTGTGAACGCCCTGATCCGCCGGATTAGCCTCCGCCATAAGCACGGCCAATGCATCAAACAACTCTGATAGAACTTGAGCCAGCGGGCGCATAGGGCCTCCTGCCCCGGCAGCCGTCGCTGCTGCTGAACCGGAGGTTGTTGCCGCAGTGGTCAAAGAATGAAGCGCTGCTTGTGTGCCAGTCATGAATATTCCAACCCGGTTGGGCAGATCAGAGGGCTCCGGAATACTGTCGCCATCGGAACAGCCCCCAATCCGTCCGTCTTGTAGCTGATAAAGAGATTCGGTTTCTCCGGTCGATGACTCGTCATCAGAACAAACGACGGTATCGCCGCGAGATTCCGATCCATCCTCATAACTTCCTCCATGGATGACACCCACGAAGGCACGCTTCATGGCCGGTTTAACCCGGGCGGATCGCGCACGCTGAGCCGTCTCGACGAGGTCGGTGCAGATGTCCGGCTCAGGGCCCGGTTCACCGATCTTGCCAATGAAAACGTGAATGCCTCCAAAGGGGACCCGGTACCCGTACTCAATTGAGCCGGCCTCGGGCCCCCAGCCTGCGTCGTCGATGTAGAACTTGCCGCGACGACTCTTAGTCATCCGGCCTACAGCGTAGCCCTCAAGTCCTTCAAAGCGGCCCTCCAAGAACTGGAAACCATCGTGCGATAGCCCCACGGTGGGCGCCAACTGTCGTGGCTTTGTCACGGAAGATGTCCTAGAGAAAGGACTTACTCGTGGAGCCATCGCGACGGGTTAGCTTGAAGGGGTTAAAGCGGACACAGGGACGCAAGAGAGTTTATACTAGTTCGGCCCCTTCGATGAAGGTAAAAGCCTACGTCTAGTTGTGATGGAATTGATGGGGTTTCGATGACTAGGGAGCAAACAAGCTTCACCTATGTCTCGAGTTGTTGTATGTTGTCCTTGAACCGCCGCCGGGTCATCCCCTTATATACACGGGTGAATCCAGTCGGCTTACAGAGTCCCAATACCGGCTCATAGATGTGTCCGGTTTGGTCTCTACTTATTCCTAACTTACAATACAAGTTAACTACTAACGCCGGTTTACGGCTACAGGCCTTGAACTGATCATGGGCCTTGAGCCCTCATCTGCCTTCTTGGGCTTTAACATACTTAACTATTGACGAAGTTAACCCGGCCCAGATAGGCCGGTTTACGCCCAGTAGTAATATCCCCAACAGATATGCTAATACTTCCAGGACTAAGTTCATGATAAATTTAAGTTCAATAATCATATTACTTAAGAACTCCCACTTAGATAGATATCCCTCTAATCCTCTAAGTGATCACGAGATCCATATCAACTAAACCATGTCCGATCATCACGTGAGATGGAGTAGTTTCCATGGTGAACATCACTATGTTGATCATATCTACTATATGATTCACGCTCGACCTTTCGGTCTCCGTGTTCCGAGGCCATATCTGTTATATGCTAGGCTCGTCAAGTTTAACCTGAGTATTCCGCGTCACTACTAAGAAAAAGCCTAGTAGTAGCGCAGGTTAAAAGCTAGTAGTAGCGCGGGTGCCTGCGCTACTACTACGGCGCTACAGCTAACTAGTAGTAGTAGCGCGGTGCATCCCGCGCTACTACTACTAACTATCTGTAGCGTGTGACTGTGACCCGCGCTACTACTATTAATTTGAAAAACCAAAAAAAAATCTCGACCCCGTGCGTGCTGTCAATGGTGTCAATGGTTCGTTCGATGGCGCCGACGTCCATGGCGACGGGGCGTCGGCCGGCGGCGACGTGCACGTTGGCCGGGAGCAGGGAGATCTCGGCCATGACGCGCCTCGTGGAGGCCGCGGAGGCCAGCCCGGCATTGGCCGGGAGCTGGAGGACCTGGATCTTGGTGTCGTGCATGGGGAGCAGCACCTCGCGGCGGCCCTCGTGCTGTCGGAGGAGGAGGGGGATGGGTCAGCTAGGGTTCCGAATCAAATCGGAGAGGGGGGGAGGAGGAGGGCTGACCTGGAGCGAGAAGAAGACGATGAAGGCGGTGAGGAGGAGGATGCCGAGGTCATGCTTCCGCATCTTGGCGGCGGCGAGGAGCTCCGGCGACCTCCCACCAGAGGGATCTCGGAGAGGGAGGAAGGAAGAAAGCAGAGTGTACCAGCGGTGGCCACCGCTGGAGTACGAGGGAGAGAGGAGGAAAGTGAGAGAGGGGAAAAGTGAGGGAGAGAGGAGGGATTCGGCCGAGGATATGGGGATTTCACCTACCTCGTACTTAGTAGTAGCGAGGGGAATAAAACCGCACTACTACTATCAACTTAGTAGTAGCGCGGGCTTGTACCCCTCGCTACTACTATGGCATGTCCCGGGAGGGCACGGTAGAGACCGCTTAGTAGTAGTGCAGGTTAAAAACCCGTGCTACTAGTATCAACTTAGTAGTAGCGAGGGGTAAAAACCCGCGCTACTAGTAAGTAGCAGCAGCGAGGGTTATAAACCCGCGCTACTAGTAAGCGTCTGCCTATAAGTTTTTCCCTAGTAGTGCGTGTGCAACTGTTTTGCACCCGTTGTATTTGAACGTAGAGCCTATCACACCCGATCATCACGTGGTGTCTCAGCACAAAGAACTTTCGCAACGGTGCATACTCAGGGAGAACACTTATACTTTGATAATTTAGTAAGGGATCATCTTATAATGCTACCGTCAATCAAAGCAAGATAAGATGCATAAAAGATAAACATCACATGCAATCAATATAAGTGATATGATATGGCCATCATCATCTTGTGCTTGTGATCTCCATCTCCGAAGCACCATCATGATCACCATCGTCACCGACGCGACACCTTGATCTCCATCATAGCATCGTTGTCGTCTCACCAATCTTATGCTTCCACGACTATCGCTATCGCTTAGTGATAAAGTAAAGCATTACAGGGCGATTGTATTGCATACAATAAAGCGACAACCATATGGCTCCTGCCAGTTGCCGATAACTCCTTTACAAAACATGATCATCTCATGCAATATAGCATCACATCTTGACCATATCATATCACATCATGCCCTGCAAAAACAAGTTAGACGTCCTCTACTTTGTTGTTGCAAGTTTTACATGGCTGCTATAGGCTTAGCAAGAACCCTTCTTACCTACGCATCAAAACCACAACGATAGTTTGTCAAGTTGGTACTGTTTTAACCTTCGCAAGGACCGGTCGTAGCCACATTCGGTTCAACTAAAGTTGGAGAAACTGACACCCGCCAGCCACCTATGTGCAAAGCACGTCGGTAGAACCAGTCTCGCGTAAGCGTACGCGTAATGTCGGTCCGGGCCGCTTCATCCAACAATACCGCCGAACCAAAGTATGACATGCTAGTAAGCAGTATGACTTATATCGCCCACAACTCACTTGTGTTCTACTCGTGCATATAACATCAACGCATAAACCCAGGCTCGGATGCCACTGTTGGGGAATGTAGTAATTTCAAAAAATTTCATACGCACATGCAAGATCATGGTGATGCATAGCAACGAGTGGGGAGAGTGTTGTCCACGTACCCTCGTAGACAGTAAGCGGAAGCGTTAGCACAACGCGGTTGATGTAGTCGTATGTCTTCACGTTCCGACCGATCAAGTACCGAACGTACGGCACCTCCGAGTTCAGCACACGTTCAGCCCGATGACGTCCCTTGAACTCCGATCCAGCCGAGTGTTGAGGGAGAGTTTTGTCAGCACGATGGCGTGGTGACGATGTTGATGTTCTACTGACGCAGGGCTTCGCCTAAGCACCGCTACAGTATTTTCGAGGTGGACTATGGTGGAGGGGGGCACCGCACACGGCTAAGAGACGATCAACTTGATCAACTTGTGTATCTAGAGGTGCCCCTGCCCTTGTATATAAAGGAGAAAGGGGGGAGGCGGCCGGCCTAGGAGGAGGGCGCGCCAAGGCGGGAGTCCTACGCCAAGGGGGGAGTGCCACCGGGAGTAGGACTCCTCCTTTCCTTCTTGGAGTAGGAGTGAAGGAAAGAGGAGGAGAGGGAGAAGGAAAAGGGGGCTGCACCCCTTGTCCAATTCGGACCAGAGGGGGGGCGCAGGCCTCCTTCCTTTTGGCCTATCTCCTCTATTCCCGTATGGCCCAATAAGGCCCATATACTCCCCGACGAATTCCCGTAACTCTCCGGTACTCCTAAAAATACCAGAATCACTCGGAACCTTTCCGAGTCCGAATATAGTCGTCCAATATATCGATCTTTATGTCTCAACCATTTCGAGACTCCTCGTCATGTCGCCGATCTCATCCGGGACTCCGAACTCCTTCGGTACATCAAAATATATAAACTCACAATATAACTGTCATCGTAGCGTTAAGCGTGCGGACCCTACGGGTTCTAGAACTATGTAGACATGACCGAGACACGTCTCCGGTCAATAACCAATAGTGGAACCTGGATGCTCATATTGGCTCCTACATATTCTATGAAGATCTTTATTGGTCAGACCGCATAACAACATACGTTGTTCCCTTTGTCATCGGTATGTTACTTGCCCGAGATTCGATCGTTGGTATCTCAATACCTAGTTCAATCTCGTTACCGGCAAGTCTCTTTACTCGTTCCGTAATACATCATCCCGCAACTAACTCATTAGTCACATTGCTTGCAAGGCTTAGGTGATGTGCATTACAGAGAGGGCCCAGAGATACCTCTCCGACAATCGGAGTGACAAATCCTAATCCCGAAATACGCCAACCCAACAAGTACCTTCGGAGACGCCTGTAGAGCACCTTTATAATCACCCAGTTACGTTGTGACGTTTGGTAGCACACAAAGTGTTCCTCCGGTAAACGGGAGTTGCATAATCTCATAGTCATAGGAACATGTATAAGTCATGAAGAAAGCAATAGCAACAAACTAAATGATCAAGTGCTAAGATAACGGAATGGCTCAAGTCAATCACATCATTCTCCTAATGATGTGATCCCGTTAATCAAACGACAACTCATGTCTATGGTTAGGAAACATAATCATCTTTGATCAACGAGCTAGTCAAGTAGAGGCATACTAGTGACACTCTGTTTGTCTATGTATTCACACATGTATTATGTTTCCGGTTAATACAATTCTAGCATGAACAATAAACATTTATCATGACATAAGGAAATAAATAATAACTTTATTATTGCCTCTAGGGCATATTTCCTTCAGTCTCCCACTTGCACTAGAGTCAATACTCTAGTTCACATCGCCATATGATTTAACATCAATAGTTCACATCACCATGTGATTAACACCCATAGTTCACATCGTCATGTGGCCAACACCCAAAGTGTTCACTACAGTCAATAATCTAGTTCACGTCGCTATGTGATTAATACCCAAAGAGTACTAAGGTGTGATCATGTTTTGCTTGTGAGGGAAGTTTAGTCAACGGGTCTGCCACATTCAGATCCGTACGTATTTTGCAAATTTCTATGTCAATAATGCTCTACACGGAGCTACTCTAGCTAATTGCTCCCACTTTCAATATGTATCCAGATTGAGACTTAGAGTCATCTGGATCAGTGTCAAAACTTGCATCGACGTAACCCTTTACGATGAACCTTTTGTCACCTCCATAATCGAGAAACATATCCTTATTCCACTAAGGATAATTTTGACCAATGTCCAGTGATCTACTCCTAGATCACTATTGTACTCCCTTGCCAAACTCAGGGCAGGGTATACAATAGGTCTGGTACACAGCATGGCATACTTTATAGAACCTATGGCTGGACTTTCATTCTCTCTCTATCTTCTGCCGTGGTCGGGTTTTGAGTCTTACTCAACTTCACACCTTGTAACACAGGCAAGAACTCCTTTTTGATTGTTCCATTTTGAACTACTTCAAAATCTTGTCAAGGTATGTACTCATTGGAAAATTTATCAAGCGTCTTGATCTATCTCTATAGATCTTGATGCTCAATATGTAAGCAACTTCACCGAGGTCTTTCTTTGAAAAAACTCGTTTCAAACATTCCTTTATGCTTTGCAGAATAATTCTACATAATCTCCGATCAACAATATGTCATACATATACTTATCAGAAATGCTGTAGTGCTCCCACTCACTTTCTTGTAAATACAGGCTTCACCACAAGTCTGTATAAAACTATATGCTTTGATCAACTTATCAAAGCGTATATTCCAGCTCCGAGATGCTTGCACCAGTCCATAGATGGATCGCTGGAGCTTGCATATTTTGATAGTACCTTTAGGATTGACAAAACCTTCTGGTTGCATCATATACAACTCTTCTTTAATAAATCCTATTAAGGAATGCAGTTTTGTTTATCCATTTGCCAGATTTCATAAAATGCGGCAATTGCTAACATGATTCGGACAGACTTAAGCATAGATACGAGTGAGAAATTCTCATCGTGGTCAACACCTTGAACTTGTCGAAAACCTTTTTGCGACAATTCTAGCTTTGTAGATAGTAACACTACTATTAGCGTCTGGCTTCCTCTTGAAGATCCATTTAGTCTCAACGGCTCATCGATCAATGGGCAAGTCAATCAAAGTCGATACTTTGTTCTCATACATGGATCTCATCTCAGATTTCATGGCCTCAAGCCATTTCGCGGAATCTGGGCTCATCATTGCTTCCTCATAGTTTGTAGGCTCGTCATGGTCAAGTAACATGACCTCTAGAAAAGGATTACCGTACCACTCTAGTGCGGATATCACTCTGGTTTACCTACGAGGTTCAGTAGTAACTTGATCTGAAGTTACATGATCATCATCATTAGCTTCCTCACTAATTGGTGTAGTAGTCACAGGAACATATTTCTGTGATGAACTACTTTCCAATAAGGGAGAAGGTACAGTTACCTCATCAAGTTCTACTTTCCTCCCACTCACTTCTTTCGAGAGAAACTCCTTCTCTAGAAAGGATCCATTCTCAGCAATGAATATCTTGCCTTCGAATCTGTGATAGAAGGTGTACCCAACATTTTCTTTTGGGTATCCTATGAAGATTTACTTCTCCGATTTGGTTTCGAGCTTATCACGTTGAAACTTTTTCACATAAGCATCGCAGTCCCAAACTTTAAGAAATGACAGCTTAGGTTTCTCGCCAAACCATAGTTCATACGGTGTCATCTCCACGGATTTAGATGGTGCCCTATTTAATGTGAATGTAGATGTCTCTAATGCATAACCCCAAAACGATAGTGGTAAATCGGTAAGAGACATCATAGATCGCACCATATCTAATAAAGTACGGTTACGATGTTCAGACACACCATTACACTGTGGTGTTCCAGGTGGCGTGAGTAGTGAAACTATTTCACATTGTTTTAACTGAAGGCCAAACTCGTAACTCAAATATTTTACTTCTGCGATCATATCGTAGAAACTTTTATTTTTGTTACGATGATTCTCCACTTCACTCTGAAATTCTTTGAACTTTTCAAATATTTCAGACTTCTGTTTCATCAAGTAGATATACTCATATCTGCTCAACGATATCATACAAAGTTATCCTCTTCATACCCACAACATAGTTTTATTTCTCGTTGCTAGTTGGAAGCAAACGTTCGGTGTATGTAGAGTCATATCAGTGGCAGATAGAGCTTGAGAGAATATTGATCTTACCTTTAGCTCATTGTGGGTTCGACACTCCATACTTATCTCTTCCACCTTTAGAAATTGCTATGATGATTCCCTTCACTTGGGGATTATCAAGCTCTTTTCTGGCGCCGTCGCCGGGGGAGCAATAGCGTGGGGTTGATATTCTCGTGTGTGCTTGTTTGCTTTCTTCACTAAGTAGATTTTGTTTTTCCTTTTTGTTTCTTTTTAGTTGTGGATGAAACATAAATTTTTTTAAAAGAATGAAAATACAAAAAAAATATTACTTGCCTCTCATGCCTAAAAAGTTTTTCAAAAAGAGAAGTGATTGGAAAGTTATGCATTGAAGAAGTGAGGGTCGACCTTGAGCACTTGTGTTCATGCTCACGGAAACAATGTAGAATTTTTCATGGAAGTTTCTCTGTAAATAATTTTCCCCTTGTATATATCCATTGTATTATAAAAATAATGTGCCAAGCTTTGGTTTTAGGATGATTAGATTGCTTGTTTACTATGTGCAGAATAAAAACATAAACTTTGGCTGTAGCGCGTGATTTTACATTTTTTACTGGAAAGTCAAATGGGTCTGAAACTTTTTGCACATTACTTCTATATAAAATTTTCAAATTTATTTCATAATCATTGGAGTTACAGAAGTTTACTAAACCTCCAGATTACTACAGACTGTCTTGTTTTACACAGATTCTGTTTTCTATATGTTGTTTGCTTATTTTGATGAATCTATGAGTAGTATCGGAGGGTATGAACCATGGATGAGTTGGAATACAGTAGATATTACACCAATATGAATTTATAATGAGTTCACAACAGTACCTAAAGGTAGTCATTTGCTTTAACAAAGTTTTTGTTAAAGTTTTGTGTGGATGAAGTGTTCGAAGAACAAGGAGTTACCGATGTAAGAAGAATAAAGAGAGGCGAGACTTCAAGCTTGGGGATTCCCAAGGAACCCCAAGTAAATATTTCAAAGGATACTCAAGCATCTAAGCTTGGGTATGCCCCAGTTGGCATCCCATCTTTCTTCTTCAACAAATATCGGTATACCTCGGTTTTTGTTTTGTTCACATGATTTGTGTCCTTTGCGTTTTTCTTTTTCTTTAAGAACCATGCTAGTATGAGATGTATCTTCATCAATTTATAGAATACTTCATGAGCTTCACTTATATATTTTAAGTATGATCTTATAGAATTGCTCTTTGTGCTTTACTTAAATCTTTTGAGTATGGTTTTATAGAACTAGTTGACCCGTTGCGCCAAATGGCGCAGAGACCCGCTGAAGACATGTTTTTGATGAAAATAGTTTCATGCTGCAAGAACCGTTGCGCCAAATGGCGCAGAGACCCGCTAAAGCCATGTTGTCAATGAAAATAGTTTCATTTTGCAAGGACATGTTCGATATTGGTAGTAGAAAACCCATGTGTTAAATCATGTTATATTGAAAACATTTCATGTGCGCGATGAAAAGAAAATCATGGTTTAATTCGTTTAGTTTTGGCAAGTACATGTGGCAATAAATTTAATCTCCTTTAGTCAGGAAACACGGTGGCTTGTTGTTTATAATGAGATGTATATATATACACATTTTAATTTGGTAGCATAGAGTCCCATTTAAAAGAAAATCTATGTTTTACTTTGTTTAGTTGTGGGCAAGCACATATGGTAACAAATCTAATCGCTTTTAGCGGAAAAAAGTGGCTTATTATCTACAATGAGATGTATATACACATTATAATTTGGTAGCACAAAGTCCCATTCAAAATCATGGCCCGTTGAAAATATTTCCATTTTTCAGCAACTCTATGCTTTAGAAACTACACTCATTAATAGTTTAGATCTTAGTCACATTGGAAACCATATGGCATTAGTTATAATGTTTACAGAGACATAAACGTTGCATGCGGCAAGTAATAGAATCATCATCAGCTCTCACAATGTGGGTATGTCTCGGTTCTGCACCTACTCTAAACAAAAGGATCATAATAAATTGAGGCTAACCTATGTGCCTATGGTAAACAAAAGGAATGAATTGTAACCCTTTTAATATGAAAATTTAAGAAAGACTTCTCTTTCAAAATATATACATGAGCATGCAGTTATCTGAAAAGGTTAAGATGAAAAACAAGCATAGATATAGTTATACTAAAAAATAACCCCTTTGGTAGGCAATCCTTAGAGCATAGAATTCAATAGTAGACTCGGTTTTCTAATAAAAAAGTTCTTAGAAACCATTTAAGTTGTCTATTATTTGTTTTGTGTCTGGAGAGTTTTACTTTAATGTAGGTTGGTCATTGTTTGTTGGATTTCAAGTTAGCATTTCTTATAGGCACAAACACCTACTCCCTCTGTAACTAAATATAAGATGTTTTTGCAGTTCATCTTATATTTAGTTATATTAACAGTAGAGAATTCTTGCGTCATGACTCACAAACTTTTTTCAGACGGTAGAATAAAAGGCAATGCACATTATTGCAAGTAAGAAAGTAGACTCGTTGTGCCAAATGGCTCAAGTTACTCATTTCAACAAGGAGTTATTTGCATATAAAGGCCTACTTTGTCCTCCCATAATTTATATAGTACAATCTCACAGCAGGAGTGTAAATACATACTATGGTTGAACTATAATTTCATAACATAAAAATCAGCGAGTGGGCTAGTAGTAGATTACATTGACTCTATACGGCAAGCAATTTTTGTGCACTACCACTATCTAGACGACCAACTGGTCAGCGCTGGTGGTTCTTGTTCCACATGTAGTTCCCTTCTGCCATCTTCATGAGCATAGATCTTTTTCTTCTACTATGTTTTTGCAACAAATATACAAAGCATGGAAGAAACATAACATCAGCTTGAAGACCATATGTAACATAACACCAGCTTCTCTGAACTCCTCCATGCATCCAGTCTCCCATGTGTAAAGCAGTCACTTGGAAACATTCTGGATGATTAAGCATGGAGCTTTAGAAACATAACCTGGAGAATTATGTCAGCCATACATAGGTGAATTTACCAAATGTAGAGAATAAACATAATCATGCACATCTGTAACTTGTATATACACCAAAGAAAAGAACAACTCAATTATTTGACCGAAATTATCCATTCTAATAAACCACCAGTGTAATGCACTTTCAGATGTGATATAACATAATGAAGCATGTCAGCCATACATTGGTAAAGTTAACAAATGAAGAAAATTATCTTAATCATACACATCCTTAACATATATACACACTGAGAAAAGACACGGTTCAACTATGGGGCAGAAATTTATTTCTGATAACACCATTGGTCTAATGCACTTTCAGTTATGTGATATAATAATAATTTGGAATTTAGGATGAGCATATACCTTTTCCATGAGTGTTAAAAATACTGAATAAGCAGCTTGTTTGCTTCAAGCAACCCTTTTTCAGCTATGTAACTCTGAATTTCTAGCCATTAATTCAACCCTAGAGATGTAACATGGCTCCAATACAGAAATCACTAACATCTGTCATGATAGCTTTGTAAGTCTAAACAATTGCTCAGCTGAAAATTCTACAGGGCATAATAGATGCACCTTTTTCATACAATGTACATAAATTCAGTACAACGAAACAGATTTACTCTTTGAATGTAGTAGCTCTAACCAAGACATTGTAACTCATGGCCTGAAAGAAAATAGAACCTGGATAAGATCAAATCAACTGATAAGAGACTCATCTCCTTGTTTTTTTTGGCTGTCACCTGACTTACCTTGAAAAATGGAGCTCACCCACTTGATAGAAATTGTTTACCATATTATCTCTTAGCTCTCTCAGCTAACTGAAGCCTGAAATAAAATAATACTGAAAAAAATACAAAACATAGGCATACCCAATATCATCATCGGAAAGGAAATTCACCTTAATATTATTCTTTATCTCAGCAAATATATGACTAAAATGGCAACTGCAAAGAGGAGAAACAATTATTAGGAGCTCTTAGCTTAAAACTTATATGTGAAGTATATTAATCAGTATAACACAAAATATCGATAAACGTACACTATATTAGAACCTTTAACTTTCATAGCCATGTAAAATGTAATATTACTACAACTAGCTTAGTTAAAGTACTCGGTGGTGTCACACATGGCGAAGTGAAGATCATGTTTGGTAATTTCAGTATTCAGATACTAAAATGTTCAGATATGGTTCAAATTACGTGGACTATTTTTATTTTTATCACAAACAAAAGAACTCAAGCTAGGTCATAACATGGCTCCATAGAGTAAATCATCACATACAGGAGAGTGATCTAACATGTTCAGATATGGTTCAAACTTACGTGGGCTAATTTTGGTGTGTATATAGCTCAGATCACAAAATAAAATAAGTCAAGCTGGGTTGCAAAATGGCTCGAAATGAGTAAATAATCACATACATGAGAGTGATCTTGAATCTTGTGTTTCGTCTTCTGTACTTGACCCAGCTGAGGACGAAATATAACATGTCAGTACGATCACGAAGACATTTCAGTTAAGAACGCATCACTCAAACAAGACATGTGCAGCAAGGCTATCAAATACCCGAAACATCAGAGTAGAGAAGGCAAGGCACCCTTGCGTATTCACAAACAAAAATGGCTAGCAAGCTGTAACAGAGGGCCTGCTTCCCTTAGAACACCACAAAAAATATATCCATCCATTTTGGCTGCTTGGGTCAAATTAGGAACCAATGTATACCTTTTTTAAACTAAAAACTAACAAAATTCTTCGCACATGAACAACTAATTTTGAAAATACATGTTGTGCAAACATAATCAATTAAACAGGAAGGTATAGGTCCTTCACAGTAATGCTAACCTAAAGAACATGCTCTCCTGAGTGATATCTATTTAAAACAATAAAAAAATGGAAACAGAGCACATTGCATAAGCTTGCCGAGTTGCAGAGTTAGATGGAATTAGAGAGGGAGAGAGAGAGGAGTGAAAAGGGATTGGGTGAAACTCACCTTCACGTGTTGACATTAGCCAAGCTCGCCGTGGTCGACGCTCCACACCTATGAGCATTAACATCGAATTATTCACAATAATATCCTTCATTGATTGCCTTCTATTATTCAATGAGACATGGCGATAATACAAAGTAGAAACTGAAAACATGTAGGCTATGGGCAACTGTTTTTCAAGCTGAAGGTACATAAAAAATATGGAGCGCACAACATGGACCAAGTGGCGTGATGTGTTTTGATCTTCGAACATAGTCACAGTGGGAAATAAGAAAAGAAATCATAACATAAAGCACAAGATACTTCAGAAATGTAAAAGAACCAAGTCCACTGTGTCGAGATTTATTTGCATATCGAGACCCTTATTTTATACACAGGAGTCTAGATAACATTCAGTATAAGAGCAAGCTCACAGAAAAAACACTTGCATGCAAAGAAACGAATATTGCAGGGAAACATTTAAAAGTCCATCGGCCAATTAGAGCTCCAGAACAATCACCAAGGCCGACAACACAAAGAAATTGGAGTAGAAATCACCGTCGGTGTCAAAACCGGCGGATCTCGGGTAGGGGGTCCCGAACTGTGCGTCTAGGCCCGATGGTAACAGGAGGCAAGGGACACAAAGTTTTACCCAGGTTCGGGCCCTCTTGATGGAGGTAAAACCCTACGTCCTGCTTGATTAATATTGAAGATATGGGTGTTACAAGAGTAGATCTACCACGAGATCGGAGAGGCTAAACCCTAGAAGCTAGCCTATGGTATGATTGTATGTTGTGATTGTTGTCCTACGGACTAAAACCCTTCGGTTTATATAGACACCGGAGAAGGTTAGGGTTACACAAGGTCGGTTACAAAGGAGGAGATATCCATTTACGCATTGCCTAGCTTGCCTTCCACGCCAAGTAGAGTCCCATCCGGACACGAGACGAAGTCTTCAATCTTGTATCTTCATAGTCTAATAGTCCGGCCAATGGAGATAGTATGGCTGTCTGGAGACCCCCTAATCCAGGACTCCCACAGTAGCCCCTGAACCAGGCTTCAATGACGACGAGTCCGACGCGCGGTACTTGTAAGTGCATCTAGTGCCACCCCTAGTTGGTTTTGGAGTATTAACGACAAACCTAGTTGAGGGACTAATGTGTTTGTGAGAATTGCAGGATAACACAGGTAGAAGTCCCTCATTGATTCGGTTTTCCTACCAGAGATGACCCCTAAAAATGTATCAAGACATTGAAGTCAAAGGTGGTATATGAAGATATTCACATTGAAGAGTATGATAAGAGAAGACATCGCATGAAGCCTATGGAGCTCGAAGACTTAGATCTTTCGTAGTTCTTTTTCATCTTCTTTGTTGAGTCATAGGAACCACCGTACTGTTAAGTGGGGTCCAAGAGAACCAGTCAGAATGACTGAAGTGATGCCTAACCAAAACCTATGTCTTCGAGTGAAGACTATGAGAGCGAATCTTGTCCAGAGTCGGACAAGTCAGCTTTGCTTGTAGCCCAAGTAAAGTTGCTGTGTGAGTTTGAAATCTGACCGTTGGAACACGTGTCAGTTCCTTAGTGACCCAGGGTCATTTCGGACAAATCAGGTCGGGTTGCCTAGTGGCTATAAATAGCCCACCCCCTACAACCATAAATGGTTGGCTGCTCAGAGTTAGTGTACGGCTTTTGTCGTTTGAGAGCAACCCACCTCGAAGCCTTTGAGAGAGAATTCCTTGCGAGGATAAAGCCCTAACCACCCAGAGCCAAAGAGAATTGGGCATCACTTAAGTCTTCTTGTCTGTGTGATCTGAAGACTTATTACACTTGAGGACTGTGAATCCTCTAGCCGGTTAGGCGTCGCGTTCTGAGCATCCAAGAGACATTGTAGATTGCCGGTGAATGAAGTCTGTGAAGGTTTGGGAGTCTACCTTGAAGACTTACCAGAGTGATTGGGCGAGGTCTGTGTGACCTTAGCTCAAGGGGAATACAGTGAGGACTGAGTGTCCTGAGCTGCGTGTTCAGGACTGGGTGTCCGGGACTGTGTGTCCTCAGGTTTAAATACCTAGCCGCCCTAACCAGACGTACAGTTGTCACAGCAACTAGAACTGGTCCAACACATCATTGTCTTCAACGAGTCACTGGTTTCATCCTTCCCTTCTCTTTACGTACTGTTACTCCTTGTGAAGTCATTGTATGATTGCATTATCTTTTATCTTCACTGAGTGACTGCGTGTTCTGTTTGGCTTCATAATATCTTCCTACCTGATCCTTACTACATTGCTGCTATTAGTCATTGTGCTTTCAGTCTATTGAATACTTGACTATGGCTTGCCTAGTGTAGTCTACCTTCCGCTGCAGGGTAATAGGTTTATTTCTATCGTTTGTCTTCATAACTTCCATGTTTTGAAGACTTTCATAAAAATCGCCTATTCACCCCCCCTCTAGTCGATATAACGCACTTTCAGTTGGTATCAGAGCTAGGTACTCCCTTGTTCTATGTGATTCGGTTTAACCACCTGGAGATTTAGCTATGTCGACTGCAGGGATAATCAAAGTCTCCGTTGCGTGCCCCGTCTTCGATGGAACTAAATATCCCTACTGGAAGAATAAGATGCGCATGCATCTTGAAGCCATTAACGTCGACCTATGGTATGTCGTCAAGAACGGCGTTCCCAAGGCTGGAGAAGGTGTCACTTCTGCTGACGTCAAGAAGTTCGTTCAACTGGACTCTACTGCGAAGAATATCATCTGTGGTCATCTGACCAAAGGACAGTATGGCCACGTGAGTGCTTTGGAAACATCTAAGCTAGTCTTGGACTGGCTCTCCAAGCTCAACGAAGGTGTCTCAACCCAGAGAGATCAGAGAATCAGTGTCCTTCGCAATCTCTTCAACCGCTTCAAGAGAAATGACAATGAGAATGTCCAGCTCACATTTGATCGACTCACTGACATCACGAATGAGCTTCAAGCCCTTGGCGCTACTGAGATCACCAAGCATGAAGTCGTCAAGACACTACTGAGATCACTTGATAGTTCGTTTGACACCCTAGCCCTGATGATTCAAGAACGTCCTGATTTCAAGAAACTCGATCCGTCTGACATACTTGAGAGGCTCAACACACATGAGTTTCAGCTTTCTGAGAAAAGAGATATCTATGGTCCAAACTATGGGCGAACTCGTGCCTTGAAGGCAAAAGTTGTCTCCTCATCTGAAGAAGAATCTGACAGCAGTTCTGATGATCCTGAAGACATTGGAAGGGAACTTGCTATGCTTGTGAAGAAGTTCCAAAAATTCAGCAAGAAGAAAGGCTTCAGAAAGTCTTCCCGATCAAGCTCAAGGAATGATGAAGCTTCTGCTCATGACTACAAGAAGAAAACATGTCACAAGTGCAAGAAACCTGGCCACTTCATCTCTGAGTGTCCACAGTGGGACAATGAGAACAAAAAGAAGAAGAAGAAGAGCAAGGAATACGACTCTGACGACAAGAAGAAGAAGAAATACTCAAAGTCTTCTTCCAAATCTTCTTCAAAGTCTTCATCACTCAAGAAGAGCTCATCTGGCAAGGCATGTGCGTTTGTTGGCAAGGAAATGGATTCAGAGGAGGAGTCCACTTCTGAGGAGGCTACATCATACGTTGCAAGTCTGAGGAGGAGTCCAATTCTAGCGTCGCAATTCTGGCTACATCATACGTTGCCAAGTCCATCTTCAACACTGAAGACAATGACTTCATCACCGACACCGATGCAAATGACAAGGACTACTCCGCTCCTACCTACTGCTTCATGGCACGCGGTGCCAAGGTAAACACACGCACTACTCACTATCGAACATCTAGTGACGATGACTCTGATTGTGGTTCAAAACCCAGCTACAAAACACTTGCTAAAATTGCAACTGAACAACAGAAAGCCATGGGACATATTCAAAAACTGTTAGACAAAAGCGATGATCTGTAGGCGCTGAAATGACTCGATCTGAGTCCTTAATTGAAGACATAAAAAATCTTCACGTTAAGTATGAGGAACTTGAAAGTCGTCATGAAACGCTCTCAACAACTGATGAAAAGCTTTCCTATGATTATCTTCAAAGGAAGCAAGATCTTGAGAAATTGAGAGTGGCTCATGAAGATCTTCAAAAGGAAAATGAGTCACTTCACGCCAAACAGATCAGTTCCACTCAGGAAGGATTTGAACCACCATGTCTTAAATGCATTGAGCGTGATAATGCTACTACTGTTGCTGAATGTTCTACTGCTGCTACTGCTGCAATATCTTCAACTATTGATGTGGGAACTAACCCCTCTGTTGAGGATTCCACTTCTATTGCTGATGAGAGTGCTAGGTTGAAGACATTGCTTGAAATAGGGATGTACAAAAGTCTTAAAGGGCATCAGACACTATGTGATGTCCTCAAAAAGCAGATCTTGAACCGAAACCCGAGGAAAGAGGGTGTTGGGTTCATAAGGAAAATGAATGCTGATGGCTCTTACTGGAAACCTGAGCAGTACCCCAAAACCAAATGGGTTGCTGCAAAGGAATCTTCAGCAGATCTATCCAATCTATCTGGCTTCTCTTGTGCAAATCCCATTGTCATTGATGAATCCTTTGATGCAAACTATAAACTGTTTAAGAATCAGAATGGTGAAGTGTTTGCCAGGTACATTGGTACTAACTGCAGGAATGGACCGCCTATGAAGAAGATCTGGGTTCTGAAAAAGTGTCTGGAGAATCTTCCTATGAATGTTATCATGACACCACACGTGAAGAAGACAAACCTTAGACCACAGGCTTCATACGGTCCAAAGGCTTCATACAGACAGAGGACTCACCCGAGTCGCACTAACGCCAATGTTTTGCATGGAAACCATACTCAGGCCTATGAATATGAGCGCGGTTCATCAAACCGTCATGTTCATAAGACCAAGAACTATTCTGCTTATTCTTATGAGTATTATTGTCCGCCTGCAAGATATTTTGCTAGGGCTCCAAAGCCAAAGTTCTCAGATGCTGCACTTAGACTTATTGCTTCTAAGCCACCCTTGAAGTTGTGGGTGGCTAAGAAAGCTTAACTCTCTTTTGCAGGGAAAGGTCTCCAGCAGAAAACCAAAATCGTCTGACGCTATTGCTGGGGACCTTAAACATCTTGTAGGGCGCAAGATCAAATGCCCGAATGGTCTTACTATGTACTTCGTTCCTGAATCGCTTGCTACTCTCCCTATCAGTCCTAATCTGGATCTAAGCTTTCATAACCCACTGGTTCGTCAAATGTTTTTGCTTCACAATTCTCTTCGTGAAGCCTATCCCCCTAACTGCACTGTAGGGTACGACACTAGCGTCTTCAGAATGGATTATTGATAGTGGGTGTACCAACCACATGACTGGCAAAAGAAGCCTTCTTATGGACTCAACCTTACGTCCATCCGACAAGAGTCACATCACATTTGCTGACACTGGTAAAAGTAAGGTATTGGGTCTAGGTAGAGTTGCAATCTCAAAGGATCAACACATGGATAAAGTCATGCTTGTTGAATCCCTTGGCTTGAACTTAATGTCTGTCTCAATGCTTTGCGATTTGAACATGATCGTAATATTTGGAAAATATCGCTGCCTTGTACTAATGGAATCTGACAAGTCTCTAGTGTTTGAAGGGTATCGGAAAGATGATTTGTACGTGGTAGATTTTTCGGCAGGACCACAGCTTGCCGTATGTCTTCTAGGAAAGGCTTCAGAATGCTGGCTCTGGCATCGGAGACTAGGGCATGCTGGCATGAGGAACCTCCACACCCTTGCAAAGAAGAAGCATGTCATAGGCATCGAGGGCGTCAAGTTCAAGAAAGATCACTTATGCGGTGCCTGTGAAGCAGGGAAGATGACGAGAGCCAATGTCAGGTGTCAGGACCCCGATTCCAAGCCACATCGATCTAGCCGGTAACACCTCATATCACTTTGCGGCCTCACGCACGGTATCCCACGGGTGTCTCCTTACCATGGCCCGGGACCGTTTGCGCCTTTTGGCTCACGTATATGATAGTGTCGCTAGCATCCATATGACAGAGAACCCGGGCCGACATGGCTAGTCGTGAACCCAAAGCGGCACAGACCTATGGAGACAGGCATACATGAACCACATCGAGCATGTCGGTCATCAGCGAGTGATTCCGGGCTGTAGCACTGGGCTAACAGGACTCCGGGGAACCCGGGCTGTAGCAGGCTAGGCAGGACTCCGGAATCACCGCGTGACATTTCCCCGAAGGGACAGACATAGGAACGAAGTGAAACACATGCCGGCCAGTCAAGTGTCCTGAGCAGTAGTGCTGGGCTAGCAGGACTCCGGTGAACCGGGCTGTAGCGGACTACTATGGCTTGAAGCACTAGACTACATTTCCCCATAAGAGAGGCTGCCAAGGATAAACAACTAGATTGTCGGATCCCACACATACCAAGCATTTCAATCATACACACAATATGCTCGATATGTGTAAATACAACATGGCATCACAACAACTCTACGACTCAAGTATTTATTCATTAGGCTCCGAGGAGCCAAGCATTACAAACATGGGTCTCATGACCCCAACATACAGAGCATACCAGACAAAGCACATGCGGAAGCTTAACATGTCTGAGTACAGACATCTACAAATGACAAAGGTTGAGAAGCCTGACTATCTACCCGATCCTGCCGAGGGCACAAGATCAGTAGCTGAGGTAACAAGCTAAACGTCGAAGTCCACGTGGAACTACTAGCGAGACTGAAGTCTCTCTGCAAAACATAAATTAAGCAAACGTGAGTACAAATGTACCCAGCAAGACTTACATCAGAACTAACTACATATGCATCAGTATCAATAAAGGGGTGGTGGAGTTTAACTGCAGCAAGCCAGCTTTGACTCAGTGGCTAACCTGAACTACGACTGCAAGTAACTCTTTTGAGGTGGCGCACACGAGTCCACATATTCACCATATCAATACACCACTATGGATCCGCTCCCGTCTCCTACGAGAACGCCATCCATAGCACTCACGCTTATCTTGCGCATTTTAGAGTATCCACTTTCACTTGTCTATGAACTATGCAAGGGGTCCAAGTTTCCATATCCGAGGAATCCGGCTATTCGAATAGATAATGATAACCCTGCAGGGGTGTACTTCTTCACACACGCTCTCGCCACTTATCGCCCTGTACACGTCATGTACCTCGGCAACCTTCAAGCGGAAGCCGGGCGAGGGAGTCGGCCACGACCTGACTAACCACACAAGTCTCTCGTCCAGGTTTATCGCCTATTCGGGTTCCATCCGCAAGGAGATCCGGCCGGGGTGTCGCTCACGGCCCCAAACGATGTGACAGGGTTCCCAAGCCCACCATGGTGCCACTTGGTACACCGTGCCACTGTGCCTAGTCTGTCCCAAGCCCACCTGTACCGGGTGCCACTTGGTAGACTACTAACACTACCTACAAACACCCCACAATCAATTCCCTTATATAACTAAAGCATTTCTAGACTCAACTTCGACCAGTTTGGCTTGGTAATCCTACAGGCAGTCAGGCTCTGATACCAAAGCTGTCAGGACCCCGATTCCAAGCCACATCGATCTAGCCGGTAACACCTCATATCACTTTGCGGCCTCGCGCACGGTATCCCATGGGTGTCGCCTTACCATGGCCCGGGATCATTTGCGCCTTTTAGCTCACGTATATGATAGTGTCGCTAGCATCCATATGACAGAGAACCCGGGCCGACATGGCTAGTCATGAACCCAAAGCGGCACAAACCTATGGAGACAGGCATACATGAATCACATCGAGCATGTAGGTCATCAGCGAGTGATTCCGGGCTGTAGCACTGGGCTAACAGGACTCCGGGGAACCCGGGCTGTAGTAGGCTAGGCAGGACTCCGGAAGTCACCGCGTGACATTTCCCCGAAGGGACAGACACAGGAACGAACTGAAACACATGCCGGCCAGTCAAGTGTCCTGAGCAGTAGTGCTGGGCTAGCAGGACTCCGGTGAACCGGGCTGTAGCGGACTACTATGGCTCATGGAAGCACTAGACTACATTTCCCCATAAGAGAGGCTGCCAAGGATAAACAACTAGATTGTCGGATCCCACACATACCAAGCATTTCAATCATACACACAATATGCTCGATATGTGTAATTACAACATGGCATCACAACATAACTCTACGACTTAAGTATTTATTCATTAGGCTCTGAGGAGCGAGATATTACAAACATGGGTCTCATGACCCAACATTCAGAGCATACAAGTCAAAGCACACGCAGAAGCTTAACATGTCTAAGTACAGACATCTACAAATGAAAAAGGCTGAGAAGCCTGACTATCTACCAGATCCTGCCGAGGGCACAAGATCGTAGCTGAGGTAACAAGCTAAACGTCGAAGTCCACGTGGAACTACTAGCGAGACTGACATCTCTCTGCAAAACATAAATTAAGCAAATGTGAGTACAAATGTACCCAGCAAGACTTACATCAGAACCAACTACATATGCATCAGTATCAATAAGGGGTGGTGGAGTTTGACTGCAGCAAGCCAGCTTTGACTCAGTGGCTAACCTGAACTACGACTGCAAGTAACTCTTTTAAGGTGGCGCACACGAGTCCACATATTCACCATATCAATACACCACTATGGATCCGCTCCCGCCTTCCTACGAGAACACCATCCATAGCACTCACGCTTATCTTGCGCATTTTAGAGTATCCACTTTCACTTGTCTATGAACTATGCAAGGGGTCCAAGTTTCCATATCCGAGGAATCCGGCTATTCGAATAGATAATGATAACCCTGCAGGGGTGTACTTCTTCACACACGCTCTCACCACTTATCGCCCTGTACACGTCATGTACCTCGGCAACCTTCAAGCGGAAGCCGGGCGAGGGAGTCGGCCACGACCTGACTAACCACACAAGTCTCTAGTCCAGGTTTATCGCCTATTCGGGTTCCATCCGCAAGGAGATCCGGCCGGGGTGTCGCTCACGGCCCCAAACGATGTGAGCAGGGTTCCCAAGCCCACCAACTGGGTGCCACTTGGTAAACCGTGCCACTGTGCCTAGTCTGTCCCAAGCCCACCTGTACCGGGTGCCACTTGGTAGACTACTAACACTACCTACAAACACCAGAAACTAGTTGCAACTCCTGGACAGAGATCAAGTTGATTAATAAGTCGAGAGAGCTTGGAGCGCCCGGAGCCCAATGTGTGGTAGTAACTGTTCATGGATCACAAACACAGAACTCGGTTCCTGAGGACGGTTTCAATGAGACAACACACCATGTACTCCTACATGGCCTCTCACCGCTACCTTTACCAAATCGTGTTCACACACTTAGCTCTCAACAGTAGGACATGTTCACCACATTCCAATTCATCCCCGATGAATCAGACCTGACACAACTCTAAGCAATAGCAGGCATGACAAACAAGCATGAATGAGTAGGCACATCAGGGCTCAAACAACTCCTATTCATGCTAGTGGGTTTCATCTATTTACTGTGGCAATGACAGGTCATGCAGAGGAAAGGGGTTCAACTACCGCAGCATGTAACAGTTGAATCGTTGTTGTCCTAATGCAGTAAAAGAGAGCAGGAGCGAGAGAGTGGGATTGTATTGGAATGAACAAGGGGGTTTTGCTTGCCTCGCACTTCTGAAGATAGTATAGTTCTTCATCGGTGTCATCGATCTCATCGTCGAAACCACGTCTATCGAGAGGGGACGGTTACCGGCAAACAGAGAAGGACACCATCAATGCAATGCAACAATATGATGCATGAATGTGACATGGCAATATGCTGTTGGTTGAGCTAATGCAACAAGAAACCAGATTAAATGAAGTTGGTTTGAATACAAGATCCAAATTCAAACTCCATATGTGATTATTTAAATGCCATTACCATGTTTTCAGTTATACAGCAGGTATAACTTAATTTGTCATGCATGAAAATGGTACAGATGGATAGATTGCATTTTTCTGATCATTTTTCATATATAATTTATTTCATTTGGAGTTACGGTTGAATTTCTATGATTTTTAGAAGTTTTGGACAATTTCTGGAATTTCCTGAATTAAAATTAATCCAGAAAATGAGTTATGGCGTCAGCACTACGTCACTGTGACGTCAGCAGGTCAACTGAGCTGCCCCGGGTCAAACCTGACTAGTGGGGTCCAATGGTCAGTGTCTAACTAAACTAACCTAGTTTAATTAGCACTAACCTAGGTTAAACTAATTAAATTTAAACCTAAACTAGATTAATTAGCCGGGCGGGGCCCGCATGTCATAGACCAGTGGGTCAAACAGGGCCCACCCAGGTCAACTCGGTCAGCGGGGGGGGGGTGGGTCAAACCCCTGGCCAGCAGGGTCAAACCTGCCGGCGACTTGACGCCGGCGAGGCCGGTCGCGGCGGCGAGCCTCGGGTTTCTTGTTCCGACGACCAAAAGGGACGGCGGAGGCATCAGCGTGAAGCTGGGAGTGCCCCGCGTCTTTCTGTGCGGTTGGGACGGGTTGAGACGGCCCGAGCTCGCCGGGGCGAGGCTCGTGGCGGTGGCCGGAGTTCGGGCGAGGTCGGGGTTGGCGCTAGGGGGCACAGGAGGTCGAACGGGTGGGCGCGCCCGGCTCCTGGGAGAGTGCTAAGCACGGGGCAAAGCTCGGGCGTGGGTGGCGGCAGCTGTGGCCGTGGCGGCGATGAGGCACGGTGGCGGCGAGCTTTGGCCGCGATGGTTAGTGAGGCTTGAGGAGGAAATAGACGGCAGGGAGAGAGGGGTTTGGTAGAGGAGCTCACGGCGAGGTCGAAGCGGAGCTCAGCTGGCTCGGGGACGACCGGAAGGCGACGAATCCGTCGATGGAGTCCGGCGGCCGTGCTCGGGGAAGACGACTCGTGGCGGTGATGTGGGGCTCCTGCAGTGGCATGGCTCGGGGTGGAATAAGGAGGGGGTCGAGGCGGAGCTCTCGAGCACGTTGGATGGGCGAGGGAGGGCCGGTGGCCGTGGCAACAGCAAGCGGCGGCGACGGCGCGTTCGGGTGGCTGTGCGCGAGAGAAACAGAGGAGGGGAGAAGCACGAGAGAGAGAGAGTGAGGGAGTGGTCGGGGCTGCGTGGCGTCGCGAGGGAGGTCCAGGGCGACGAGGGGAAGCGGCAAGCAGGAGGTGGCCGGGGCGCGTGTGCGCGCACGGTGGCCACATGCCCATCGTCCTTCTGTCGTGAGGAAGACGACAGGGGGGAGGGACCAGTGGGCTGGGCTGGCCAGCTGGGCCAGCCAGGTAGGCTGCAGGTGAGCCGGGTAAGGCCCTTTCCTTTATTTCTGTTTGTTTCTATTTTCTATTTTGTTTAAAGTTTGTTTTGAGTTTGGTTTTCAAACCAAACCAATTTTTATGCTTCTGAAAATTAATATGTGGACTTAGGAAACTAGTTCTGAGCCACATGCAAACTTTCAAAATTATTGGGCTTATTTCTATTTTATAGTAAATATAAACCCAATTCAAATAGCTAGCGAAATAATTCAAAGGCCCAAGAATAATTATTTCTGTGATTCCAAAAATATTGGTTTGAGTTTTAGCTCTTGCCAATATTTTCAGAGATTAGCAGGAACATTTTGTTGGGCTCATTTGAAAATATTTTAATGTTGATCATTTTTAAAAGATTTCTGAGGCTTGAGAATTCCCTCAATTCAATTTCCTTGAATTTAAGATGATGCATGGATGCATATGCAATGACAAGCAAAGGCCAAAGCTAGGGCTGTGATAGCCAAACATCACTCGAAGACAATCATGACAACCACTCGAACCTTCGAACTGCCCCACATGGATCTTTTCGGTCCCACTCATTACTCAACTCTTACCACTACTGCTTGCCTCTATGGCTTTGTTATTGTTGATGATTATTCTAGATATACTCTGGTGCACATAATCCTCTACAAGACTGAAGTGCAGGATGTCTTCAGACGCTTCGCCAATCGAGCAATGAACAACTATGGCGCCAAGATAAAGCACATCAGAAGTGACAATGGCACTGAATTCAAGAATAATGGCCTTGATACATATCTTGATACCTTGGGCATCACACATGAATTCTCAGCCCCATACACGCCACAGCAGAATGGCGTCGTCGAACGCAAGAACAGAACACTCATTGAGATGGCCCGAACTATGCTTGATGAATGCAAGACTCCAAGAAAATTCTGGCCTGAAGCCATTGATACTACATGCCATACAATCAATCGTGTTTATCTTCACAAGCTTCTGAACAAGACATCTTATGAGCTCCTTACTGGCAAGAAGCCAAATGTCAGTTACTTCAGAGTATTTGGTGCCAGGTGCTGGATCAAGGATCCACATCACACTTCAAAATTTGCACCAAAAGCACATGAGGGTTTTATGCTTGGATATGGAAAGGATTCGCACTCCTACAGACTCTTCAATCTCTTTTATTATAAAGTGGTTGAAACAGTGGATGTGCGGTTTGATGAGACTAACGGTTCACAAAGAGGGCACCTCCCAAATATGCTAGATGAAGTTCCATCCAGCGAATCAATCAAGCTTATGGGAACCGGAGAAATCATACCCTCGAAGCTCAACCTGAAGAGGAACTTATCATCTCCGCACCTGATCAACCTGAAGACAATGCTCAGCCTGAAGACAATCCCACTAACAATGACAATGATCAGCAAGAGCAAAACCTTCGCCCTGTACATCCTCGTGTTTCCAATGAAGTGCAGATTGAGAGAATAATTGACAGCATCAATGCACCCGGTCCGCTCACTCGATCAAGGGCAACTCAGCTGGCAAATTTCTGTGGGCACTTCGCATTCGTCTCAATAATAGAACCCAAGAAAGTTGAAGAAGCCTTCATGGAACCTGAATGGATTCAAGCTATGCAAGAAGAGCTTCAACAGTTTGAGCTGAATAATGTATGGGAACTGGTTAAGCGTCCCGATCCTCGGAAGCACAACATAATAGGCACCAAATGGATATACCACAACAAGCAAGATGAGCATGGTCAAGTTGTCAGAAACAAAGCTCGTCTCGTTGCTCAAGGATATACTCAAGTGGAAGGCATTGACTTCGATGAAACATTTGCTCCTGTGGCTAGACTTGAAGCCATACGCATACTGCTGGCCTATGCCAAACATCACAACATACTTCTATATCAAATGGATGTGAAGAGCGCCTTTCTCAATGGAAGGATTGAAGAAGTGTATGTTGCACAACCGCCTGGCTTTGAAGATCCAAAACATCCTGACATGGTATACAAGCTCAACAAGGCACTATATGGCCTCAAACAAGCCCCTCAGGCCGGGTATGACACACTCAAATACTTCCTGAAGAGCAAAGGCTTCATACCTGGTTCCCTAGACCCCACTCTCTTCACGAAGACATATGATGGTGAACTGTTTGTGTGCCAAATATATGTGGATGACATTATCTTCGGCTGCACCAATCAGAAGTACAGTGAAGAGTTTGGATATATGATGCAAGAGCAATATCAGATGTCCATGATGGGAGAGCTGAAGTTCTTCCTCGGTCTCCAAATATGACAGCAACGCAACGGCATCTTCATATCTCAAGAGAAGTATCTCAAAGATTGTCTGAAGAAGTTCGGTATGCAAGACTGCAAAGGCTTCACGACGCCAATGCCAGCCAAGCATCATCTGGGTCCCGACGACAATGGTAAAGAGTTCGATCAAAAGGTATACCGCTCCATGATTGGTTCTTTGCTTTATCTATGTGCATCTAGGCCAGATATTATGCTTAGTGTTTGCATATGTGCTCGATTCCAAGCGACACCAAAGGAGTCGCATCACTTAGCTCTGAAGCGAATTCTTCGATATTTGGCTCACACCCCAACTCTAGGATTACGGTATCCAAAGGGCTCAGAGTTTGATCTGGTTGGATTCTCGGATGCTGATTATGCTGATGACAAAGTGGATCGCAAGTCTACATCAGGCACATGTCACTTTCTGGGACGATCACTTGTATGTTGGTCTTCAAAGAAGCAGAATTGTGTATCTCTCTCCACTGCTGAATCTGAATACATTGCTGCTGGATCTTGCTGCGCTCAGCTTCTGTGGATGAAGCAAACACTCAAGGACTATGGCATTCATCTGAAGCAAGTGCCACTCTACTGCGACAACGAAAGCGCCATCAAGATTGCCAACAACCCAGTTCAGCACTCGAAGACAAAGCACATTGAAATTCGTCATCACTTTCTCAGAGATCATGTTGTGAAGGAAGACATTGATATCATACACGTCAACACTGAAGAGCAATTGGCAGATATCTTCACCAAGCCCTTGGATGAGAAGAGATTTTGCAAGTTACGGTGTGAGCTAAATATCCTGGAATCCTAAAATGTCCTGTGATCAGGCACACATCCTAACACTTATGCATATTGATGACTTAGATGTGCAACACACGAAGTAAAGTATATCTTCAATCAATGAAGACATACATTCTAAGTGTGAATACATTAATGTGGAATTTGACTTCGGAGCGCCACGATAATTGTGCGCTGTGTCTGGGTCTAATACTTCCTATACAGTGGGTAACGCCACCACCAAATGTTCTGTTTGAAGTGTTTCACTCATGGCGTTACATTTGCTATGTCTTCACATTTGGTATTGGCTTCAATTTCAACATATCTTCATGATTATCTTCACTATGTTGACTATATATATATATATACTAGTGTTCTGTCCTCTACAGCATTCACTTATAGCTATGTCTTCTTGTTGAATCTTTTGAACTAAGTGAATGTGATCGGACCCTAACCTCTCTATGCTTTCTATCTCAAACTCTATCTCTCCAAATCATATGCATTCTACTGAAACTGTCGAAGGTCTTCTCTGCGTCCTTGTCAGCAGAAGATACAGAGACAACCATTAAGTCTGTTTTCAATGCTCATTCCTCCACCTGAAACCCGGAGAAGTGGGAACGACCACCCGACAATCCAGGCGTGCGTGGGACGTGGAACAAACCCCAATATGCTGCATGATGGCCACGTGTTCCTCAGATGCGAATCGCCAGGGGCACCTGTGTAATAACGCAGTGCCGCCCCTGTACCTATAAATACACACCTCACAGCAGTCATTATCTCTTCTTCCACTCTCGCACGAACCATAGCGCCACCGCTAGCCCTCGACGACGCCGGTGACGAAGCGCTTCGCTGCCGCAACCTCTCCGACGCCGTCTTCATGCCGACCGCGGACATCGCCTTCTCCGCCGTCGCCGTAGGTGTCCTCCGTCGCCAAGTTAGGGCACGGACGATCGAACTACTCGGCCTCCTCTTCCTCTCCGTCTAGCAGTTCTTCGTGTGGTAAATAAAACCTCCTTTTTACGGCCTCTTTGATCCTATAGCTTTATCACTTTCTACCACAAGCAGTTTCTACTCACACAAGTTGGATCTCTTTCATACTGTATCTCATAACATGCCTAGTATATTCACTTATGCTTCACAAAGTAGTTAGATTCCTCACTTGTACTGATCCGTGGATTCGTAAAAATCTGGAACCAACTCCTTATCTTTGAGTGAATGTCTTCGCACGATGAGGTCAATGTCTTCTAAACTGATTTATCTTCAAAATCTTTTGAGAATGCATATGACCTCTTCCCCTTCCCTCGCACCTTAATGCTATCACAGGTACATGTTCGTGGGAGAATCCCTTGGTTCTCATAGTCTGCATTCATTTGCAAAATTCTTACAGCATCATATAATTTCTCCCGAAGCCAGTTCCTGTTTGTCCAGCAAGCGAAAACCTTTGAAGCCTCTGAACATATTGAAGCCTTTCAGATTAAGGTTCATGGCTTCAGAAAAATCAGCAAGGAAGGGTGGCAGAAAGCATCGAGGAGAAACATCAAGTGATCTGCCCGATGACCTCTCAGAGCTGTACAAGACAGATCCTGAAGAGGATTACAATCAGCGCAAGACGCGAATCCAATGGATTCGACGCTATTGGGCAGAACAGTGGTTCAAGTACAGATTTGTGACCAAGGAATATGCTGAAAAGAATGCCATCAAGCGACCATGGGGAGACATCCTCTACAAAAATCTTCAACCCAGGACCAAAGATGAAGCCATTGAACAAGGCTTCTATCCCTGCATGGTCCGTGGACCACAGCCTGCGGATGCTGACCCATCATCTCTGCTATGGTGTCATGACGACAATCTGTTTAAGCACAACTTCCAGTTTGCCCAGAACTCAGCGAAGCAGAACAAGAAGACTTTGGGTTTAGATTTCAACCCCGGTCCCTCTGCTCCCCGTGCCGATGGAACTCACGAAGCTGAACCCAATCTTATTGGGCCCTTCTACAACCTTAAAGGTCTCATCACTCACATCGTGGTTCAAGGGACAGCCATGAATGAGCCTGCAGATGACGCTGAATCAGATGAAGCACCTGCAGCGCCGAAGCCAAAGAAGCTGAAGCAACCAAAAGCTTCAAAGCCGGCCTCTGCACCAAAAATCTCACGGGCGAAGCCACTGGCAACTGCACCTCTTGAAGACAGTGTGCAGTCTGAAGATTTGTCACGCATCTCCAAGCCCCAAACGGTCAAGATGCCTCTGCCACACACCGGCCAAGAGCTAACAGCTGCTGCCATTCTGCGCAATGATGCCATTGATCTGTCAAGTGATGAAGATCTTGCAGATGACGCTCTTGAGCAACTCATCAAGAGCAAAGAAGAAGCAGAAATCTTCAATGATCTGCCGCTCTTTGATGTAACAATCATCCACAACTTCATTGATGAGTGGTTTGACACGCCAAACATCAGCTTCGAAGATCTGCAACTACCCATTGGCCTCAGTGTCGCCTT
The DNA here is from genome assembly GCF_003073215.2 of Triticum urartu. NCBI lineage: Eukaryota > Viridiplantae > Streptophyta > Magnoliopsida > Poales > Poaceae > Triticum > Triticum urartu. The sequence continues at coordinate 734,251,834 of NC_053023.1, read as the reverse complement.
TCATGGCGCCATTGCTTCAGAGCTAGCCCTCGCTCAACGCATCGTCGAACTGAAGCAAAAGATTGACTGTGAAAAGGCTCAGTTCAAGAAGCATATGGCCAAGCTCAGCGTGCAAGAGGTGAAAAACTTCAAGATTATGCTGCACGAGCTCAAAGAAGCCTTTCTTAAGAAACGCGCAGAAGCTCAGGGTTCTCGGGAGCGTATGAAGAGCCTAGCTGACAAGTGTGTGCAAGGCTACAACGAAGCTGAGAAGCGCAAGGCCCTTGGGCGTCTGGGCATTGATCCCAGGATGGCTGCTAAGCAGAAGAAGAAGCCCATTGTGGTCGAACCTCTCGCACCAAGGCAGGAAGCAGATCCCATTGTCTTTCCAACTAGAATGACTGGCTCGAAGCCAAAAGCCCGGTCAACCGCTTCAGAGCTGAAGAAGACAAGGACTGCTGAGGCTGAAGCCAGGAAGAGGAAACATCCTGAAGCTTCTCATACTGCCCCTCCAAGAAGAAGAGGAAGACCAAGAAAGAACGGGCTGCTTCCACAGAGCCTTTGATTGTTGAACCCATTTCCATGGTTCGTCCTGACGCTGAACGCCAACTGACAATCCATGAGCCTGCTTTCACAGAGGCTCATGAAGCTGAAGACTTTCCAACAGCTGATCCCATCGCTGCTGACGACATTGGTCACCATGATCATGTAGAAGATGGTGCAGTCCTTCCTCAGCCCGAGCACAGCGAACTCATCAGCATTGGTCGTCCTCTGACGCCAATTTCTCAGGATGCTTCATGGGCTAATCACCCACAAGAGGAAGAAGACTTTGAGGCCCAGCCAACTCCAACTACACAGGCGTCGCCTGCGTTGCGCAGGCTTCGCAAAGGACCAAGGCCTCCAGTCTCTGCGTCTGAAGGTGAAGCTGCTGAAGACATTCCAGTTGCATTAGCCGATGAAGAAGAAGTCCCACAAGCTGCTACTCCCCTGTCCCACCAAGAAGAGGTTCTCGAGGAGAACGTGGTTGTGACCGACCCTCCAGCTCATCAAGTGGAGGTTGAAAATCTTGAGGCTGCCACCACCAACACCAATGAAGCCACTGACGCTGCCATGGCTGAAGCTAATGTGGAGCCTTCCCCAACAAAAGCACCAGAAGTCAGCGAAGCCACTGATCCCACTGCTTCTGTTCCCGCGCCTGCTGCCGGTCCTCAGTTCGACTATCATGTTGAGCATAGGCCTCAGGTACAGAAGCCAATCCCAAGATTGCCCAGGTTCCCAGGTCCTGCATCAGCACCTGGATACTTCAATATCAATGGCTTCAAAGAAGACAACACATTCTTCAATAGCTCCAGGAACCCCTACTCAAGGGAAAGAATATCATCTGATCGGTTCTGGAGCTATCCGCAGCGAAGCTATTACTCCTGCATTCTTTACAATCAAGGTCGCATCTTCCCACACAAGTGTCTTGACATTGAAGCAATAGCTGGTCTGCCCTGTCTGGAAGAAGCTCTGGATTGCTTCACAGAAGTTGGGTTGCTGCCGTTCGTCACTGACCAAGAGCATTGGAATGAAGAGTTGCTGCTCCAATTCTATGCCACACTTCACATCCGCGGGTATAACAGAGATCCGATGACTTGGATCCTAGAGTGGATGACAGGAAACGTTCATCACGAAGCCAAAGCCTTTGACATCATTGAGCTCACTGGTCTACCCACTCCCGGCGATCTCTACGAATCTGGCTGTCAACTTCACAGTGAAGCTGTGGAGAGCATCTTTCAGAAGTCTGAACCTAACATGAGTCAGATGCTCGGTATGATGAAGCCATTACCCCAAGATGCTGCATATCCCAAAGAGTTCTTTGTTGAAGACCTAGAGTATCTGCCAAGGACTATTTATCACATCATAAGGCGAACTCTCTGGCCCATCAAAGGGCACTCTCCACATGCCAAGCTGGAAGGTGCAATGAAGACTTTGGTCTTCTATATTCTTCATGGAAAATGCTTCAATGCACAGGACTTCTTCATTCACCAACTTGCTGCATCAGGCTCTGATCTGTTTGGCTTGAAGTTCTACCCCCCATGGGTAATGCGGCTGATCAAACTTCACTCCGCTATCTCATATCAGCCATCTGCTCGCAATCATCGGATTTTTCTGCCTGATGTGGATATGTCTATTGAAGCCATCTATCCTGAGCCTGCCAAGGAACCTCTAAGTCTTCAAAATGCAGAGCATCAAAGTTTTTCTTAGAACATTGAAGGAGTTGAAGCAGTCACTCGTGTGTATCCTTTGGCTGGCACTACACGTGCACCGCATCCTGCTCTCAATGAAGCCACTGACAGTACAACTGCCCCACGACCCAAGAAGCGCACTCGTGTTCTCAATGACCGAGAGCTTCTTGTGGCTCTTCATCAGAAACAGGATAGGCATCATGACTGGCTGAAGCATCAAATGCAAAGCCTCTTGGTGGATGTTAATCGCATTCGCAATCTTGCCACCAAGAATGCCTTTGTTGCTCATGAAACCTCTCGACGCACATGGAAAGGGCTGACGCTGATGTGTTCTGAAGATGATCTTCAAGAGGATGGCTTCTCTGAGCGCTTCAAGTTTGACTCCACACCTCCTCGAAGGGCAGTGCTGCGACGAACTCCATCTCTTGAAGACTCTGAGTTCTCTTCCTCTGCTGCAACTATAAATGCCAGAGTGATCGAGGATGACGACGATGCTACTTCACCGCCGCCTCCTTCAGCACGCTTCAACACTGCTCCAAGCTCTTCTGCACCGCCGAACATCACCGACGACCCTGCTGCTTCACCTACTCTTCATGGGAACGAGTAGATGCTCTATGTCTTCAAACCTTTTTGGTCCTTACTGACAAAAGCGGGAGAAGCATATGAGTTTGATAGTCTTCAAGCGGGTCCATATGGGCGGGTGCTTCATATTTTGCTTCGTGTTTACAACTCTCGTTTTGATACATTTGGTTCTTTGAGTTGTAACACTTAAACTCGATGGTCGTCTGCTACTTATTTGCCATTTTGTGATGCGATGACAAATTCCGCATGTGCGACGATAAATTTCGCACTTAGATCATTTTGCAGACGTCCATTTTCCATTATGCATGTCATTATCTTCACATACCTTCACATGCATAGTGGATTGTCATCATAAGTTGAAGAGGATCTCCACAAGCACAACCTGCCATGTGCATTTGCATTCCAAAAGCAAATTACTTATATGCACATCTTCAGGGGGAGCCCTTGCAACTTATGAAGACAATTCCTTATCCTTTACAGTTTCACATATTATATTCCCCGTTGAAAACTTCAACTAGTTTTCATCAATCACCAAAAAGGGGGAGATTGTAAGTGCATCTAGTGCCACCCCTAGTTGGTTTTGGAGTATTGATGACAAACCTAGTTGAGGGACTAATGTGTTTGTGAGAATTGCAGGATAACACAGGTAGAAGTCCCTCATTGATTCGGTTTTCCTACCAGAGATGACCCCTAAAAATGTATGAAGACATTGAAGTCAAAGGTGGTATATGAAGATATTCACATTGAAGACTATGACAAAAAAAGACACTTTATGAAGCCTATGGAGCTCGAAGACTTAGATCTATCGTAGTTCTTTTTCTTTTGTGTTGAGTCATAGGAACCACCGTACTGTTAAGTGGGGTCCAGGAGAACCAGTTAGAATGACTGAAGTGATGCCTAAACCAAAAACCTATGTCTTCGAGTGAAGACAATGGGAGCGAATCTTGTCCAGAGCCGGACAAGTCAGCTTTGCTTGTAGCCCAAGTAAAGTTGCCATGAGAGTTTGAAATCTGACCATTGAGACACGTGTCAGTTCCTTAGTGACCCAGGGTCATTTCAGACAAATCAGGTCGGGTTGCCTAGTGGCTATAAATAGCCCACCCCCTACAACCATAAACGGTTGGCTGCTCAGAGTTAGTGTACGGCTTTTGTCGTTTGAGAGGAACCCACCTCGAAGCCTTTGAGAGAGAATTCCTTGCGAGGATAAAGCCTTAACAACCCAGAGCCAAAGAGAATTGGGCATCAGTTAAGTCTTCTTGTCTGTGTGATCTGAAGACTTATTACACTTGAGGACTGTGAATCCTCCAGCCGGTTAGGCGTCGCGTTCTGAGCATCCAAGAGACATTGTGGATTGCCGGTGAATGAAGTCTGTGAAGGTTTGGGAGTCTACCTTGAAGACTTACCAGAGTGATTGGGCGAGGTCTGTGTGACCTTAGCTCAAGGGGAATACGGTGAAGACTGGGTGTCCTGAGCTGCGTGTTCAGGACTGGGTGTCCGGACTGTGTGTCCTCAGGTTTAAATACCTAGCCGCCCTAACCAGACGTACAGTTGTCACAGCAACTGGAACTGGTCCAACACATCATTGTCTTCAACGAGTCACTGGTTTCATCCTTCCCTTCTCTTTACGTACTGTTACTCCTTGTGAAGTCATTGTATGATTGCACTATCTTTTATCTTCACTGAGTGACTGCGTGTTCTGTTTGGCTTCATAATATCTTCCTACCTGATCCTTACTACATTGCTGCTATTAGTCATTGTGATTTCACTCTATTGAATACTTGACTATGGCTTGCCTAGTGTAGTCTACCTTCCGCTGCAGGGTAATAGGTTTATTTCTATTGTTTGTCTTCATAACTTCCACGTTTTGAACACTTTCATAAAAATCGCCTATTCACCCCCCCCCTCTAGTCGATATAACGCACTTTCAGTATTGTCTTCGGCATTACAAGGCGGGTTCCTTCTCCGAATACATGACAGAAGAAGTCGAATATGAGGATAGTGTCCGACCCTGCAAAATAAATTCCACATTCCACCGCAGAGAGAATAACGTTTTCGCAGATCTAATTTGCTGGCTTGTTTTGGTAGCATGACATTACGTCATGGCCCGGTGATTATTCGAACCGTTTCTTTTAACCAGCTCCACACATAACGCGAGGCGGTTTCGTGACACGTCTTGCCGAAGCAGAGATCGTGTTCCCCCAATTACGGGATTCTCATTAATACGGTCATGGGTAACCTAACCGTGTCTAGGACTCCTAGATTATAGGCAAGTCCTAAACGGATACGGAGAGGACGCTTGATATTCACCCTCTTTATAAAGGGACGAGGTTTTCGCTTTTTCTCTCTCGTGCTCAATCGAACCCTTCCTCTGCCTCGAGTTCTAACACCCAAAGCCCAGGTTAGGTGCTCCTGATCTTCAATCATGTCCGGATCCAGCCTTCAAGGCCGATGGATGCCCTCCTCCGTGACGGAAGAGGACATCAAGAAGTTGAGGGAGGCCAGATACCTGACCGCCGTGGTTTCACATCGGCTGCCTGCTCGAGGGCAGGTCGTCCCTACTCCCGAACCCAACGAGAACGTTGTGTTCGTCTCCCACTTCCTCCGAGGTCTAGGCCTCACTCTGGATCCTTTCGTCAGGGGCTTGATGTTCTATTACGGGCTAGATTTCCACGATCTAGCTCCGGACTCCTTTCTCCACATCATGACATTTATTGTCGTGTGTGAGGCCTTCCTCCGTGTGACCCCTCACTTCGGCCTGTGGCTCAAGACCTTTGAAGTACAACCGAAGATGATCGAGGGGCAACATGCAGCGTGCGGAGGTGCATCAATAGGCAAGATGGCAGGAGCTCCATGGCCGAAAGGTTCCTTTCCAGAGGTGTCCGAATTATGGCAACGGGAGTGGTCTTATGTCACGGCTCCCAGAAGTGCCAAGTGGGCGGCTGCCCCCGCTTTCTGCCCGGGCCCGCCACCACAACTGATGTCATGGATTAGCAGGGGTCTGAGTTGGGGTCCAACCAAGGATGTGCCTATACTGCAACGCCGCATCCGAGATCTCTTCGAGGGAGATTTTGATTTGGTTGCGGTAATACAAGTTATGCTGGTTCGTCAAGTCCAGCATTGCAAACGCCGGCCCCTGCGCTTGTGGGAGTTCAACCCAGAGGGACCTCGTGCCATTGAAAGTTTCCTTGGCCTGACGTGTAGCGACCAGACCTCAAACGGTCTAATCTCTGTGCTCTGGTGTCATCCCTGGATCAGTAATGCTGACACCACACAGTACTCGGAGGATTTATAGCAGAGTAGCAATCACACACTTATTACATCGAGTGTCTCAAAAGAGAACTTATTACAATAAATATGGCTTAAGGTCATCTAATAACGATAACAACGGAAGGCTTGGAAGATAAGTGAGTCCATCAAATCCAACGGCATCACTAAGTATAGAACCACGACCTAAAACTCCTTAATCGTCGTCTGAAAAGTCTGCAACATTAACGTTGCAGCCCGAAATGGGTCAGCACATGGAATATGCTGTCAAGGTAACACATAGAGAGTAATGGAATGAAACAGCTATACTACATGCATATTTGGCTGGTGGAAAGCTCTATGGTTACAATTTTGCGAAAAGCTAATTTTTCCCTACTACAAAGGAATAAATTTAATTACTATCATGGTGGTTGTTAAACATTGAGAATGGTTGACAGTATTCTCAATCCCAATTAAGCATCATCATTAAACATAACCCAACAAAATTAATTTAGAGTAACATGTTGAGATTCACATGATAATCCAGGTACTAGATACTCAAGATGTCCATAACCGGGGACACGGCTAACCATGATTAGTTTAGTACACTCTGCAGAGGTTTGCGCACTTTTCCCCATAGGACTCGATCGCCTCCGTTTGGTTTCTCGCACTACAGGATGTTTGAGAAGACGGATGACCGAGACATAGTCTTTCAGAAGCGCTAGCACCTTACGATCGGGTAGACCGTACCACCTACATCCCCTACATCTGCTAGTCTACCACTGTAAGAGCTCGCACGACTTAGTCAACTATGCAAGAGCCCATAATAGCTTGTGGCTGCACACGGAAGTTTCTAGTATGAATAGTCTCATGATCCCTTTGAGCCTGGGTGGCGGTCCAGAAGAAAACAGGCAAGTTCTGGAATACCCAGGTGCCTCAATCCACCCAGATGTGTGTTTAAGTTGCCACCTTAGATAAACCATTAATTAACAATCTCACATCTGTCATGGATATCACTCACCCAATCCACGTCTACTAGCATAGCATGGCAAAATAAGCAAACATAGAAGTAACTCCCAAAGGTTTGACAACAATAGGTAATAGGTACACCTCATCTACTTCCCATCCCACAATTTAATTAGATCCTAATCATGCAATGTGTGAGGATTGATTTGATGCAATAAAACTGGGTAGTAGAAAAGGTATGATCAAAGTGTTACTTGCCTTGCTGATGATCCACGAAACCTAACGATTCGAAGTAACAGGCGGCGCACTCCGGGTACTCTATCGCAGACAAACAAACAAGCATACAATAAGTACTCATCTAATGCATAGGTAAAACGCAAATAAGAGATCTAACCAGAAGGTTCATCTTAAGAACTCCGGTTTGCAAAAAGAATCAAATCGAACGAATCAGCGAAAGTCAAACGGCGAAAGAAAACAACTTCGTTCTAGAAATCTAGATCTAAGGCAAATTTTACAGTAGCAAAATCTTGTTTAAGTTGGTTAATCGGATAGAGGGTTTCGAGACGAATCTCTAGGCGCTGGAATCGCCTGATTTCGATAAACGAGCGAAAAGTTATACTAAAACGAAAATCGGATCAGGAATCGCGATCAGAAAAATCGCAGATTTAATCCGAGAAAAAGAAAAACGACAAACGCTCGCTAGAACGAACGAACGGACGAACGCTTGCTATTTAAATAAACCGGAAAAACCGATCTATTTAAAAAACCAAAACTAAAAAACCCGGCAAAAACCAATCTTTTTTTTAAAGGACGGCACGGAAAACGAGGCGCGGCGAACCTTGGCGGCGGGATCCGGCGGCAGCGGCGGCGGCTTGGGGCGGATTAGGGTTTCCCCCCCGGGGGCTGGGCCTCGGCTTATAAAGCCCTGCCGGGCCAGTGTCCAGGTCGGACACGGCCCGTTAAGTCGGTTCGCATTTTTTTTAAATTATTCCGCTCGGAAGAAAAATAAAAAGAAATACTAAACGGACTCCAAAAATTCCGAAATAAATTTTCTCGGGCTTATAAAATCAAGCCGCACAAGGTGAACATTTATTTGGGACCTAAAAGCAACTTTGAAAACACACATTTTTCCTAAATTCAAATAGAACACCGAAAAACTCCGAAATAAAATCTTATTTGATTTTATTATTAAATCCTCAATATTTCTTTATTTTGGGAAAGTCATTTTATTCCCTCTCTCATATTTTTGTAATAGAAATAATTGATGATAAAATAAATAAAATCAAATGATCCTATTCTCAAAATTTGAGAAAACTCAAATATGAAAATAACGAAATCCCCAACTCTCTCCGTGGGTCATTGAGTTGCGTAGAATTTCAAGGATCAACCAAAAACAAAATAAAATATGATATGCATGATGATCTAATGTATAACATTCCAAATTGAAAATTTGGGATGTTACAAACCTACCCCCCTTAAGATGAATCTCGCCCTCGAGATTCGGGTTGGCTAGAAAATAGGTGAGGGTGGTCCTTGAGTAAATCTTCCTCTCGTTCCCAAGTGGCTTCATCCTCTGTGTGGTTGCTCCACTGAACTTTGCAAAACTTTATAACCTTGTTGCGGGTAACTCGGCTGGCAAACTCGAGGATCTTAATTGGTTTCTCCTCGTAGGTCAAATTGTTATCCAACTGAATAGTTTCCAAAGGCATTGTGTCTCTCAACGGTATATCAGCCATCTCCGCATGACATCTCTTCAACTGGGAAACGTGGAATACATCATGAACTCCTGACAATCCTTCGGGCAATTCCAACTTGTAGGCCACTTCTCCCATATGCTCCAAAACTCGATATGGTCCTACAAATCGTGGCGCTAACTTCCCTTTAACTCCAAAAAGCTTTGTTCCCCGAAGTGGAGATACTCGAAGATAAGCTCTATCTCTGACTTCGTAAACTATCTCCTTTCGTTTAGAATCTGCATAACTCTTCTGTCTGGACTGGGCTACCTTGAGCCTATCATGAATCAACTTCACCTTCTGTTCAGACTCTTTAATCAAGTCAGGTCCAAACAACTGGCGGTCTCCAACTTCGCCCATGACAATGGTGTCCTGCACCTCCTTCCGTACAAAGCTTCGAAAGGGGCCATCTTTATACTGGTTTGATAACTGTTGTTGTAAGAAAACTCTGCATATGGAAAATTATCGTCCCAACTAGATCCATAATCTAGCGCACAAGCTCTCAGCATATCCTCCAAAATCTGATTGACTCTCTCAGTCTGTCCATCTGTTTGTGGATGAAAAGCTGTACTGAATTCTAGCCTGGTACCCAAAGTTTCCTGCAACTGCTTACAGAACTTTGAGGTAAACTGGGTTCCTCTATCTGATATGATACTCCTTGGAACTCCATGCAGACATACGATCCTGGTCATGTATATCTTTGCCAACTTAGCACTGGTGTAAGTGGTCTTTACTGGGATGAAATGAGCTACTTTCGTCAATCGATCGACTACAACCCAAATCGAGTCATAGCCTGAACGAGTCCTGGGCAATCCCATGATAAAATCCATGCCTAGCTTATCCCACTTCCATTCGGGTATTGGCAATGGTTGTAACAATCCGGCTGGCTTCTGATGCTCTGCCTTTACTCTCCGACATACATCACAAACTGCTACATACTCCGCGATATCCTTCTTCATTCCGGTCCACCAGAAAATATCCTTCAAATCCAAATACATCTTAGTATTTCCTGGGTGAATTGAATACGGTGAGTCATGTGCCTCTTGCAAAATCAACTTCCTGATCTCCGGGTCATTGGGCACGTAAACGCGGTCTTCAAACCATAGGGTGTCGTGCTCATCCTCACGAAATCCTTTAGCTTTTTCTTTGCTCAGTTTCTCCTTTATAGCGGCAATCTCTTTGTCAGCTTTCTGAGCTTCTCTGATTCTATCCATCAAAGTTGACTGAATCTCCAATGCTGCTACGTAGCCTCTCGGAACTATTTCCAAACATAGTTCACGAAGATTTTCTGCTAACTCCTTGGGTATTTCTCCCGTCATTAACGTATTGACATGGCTCTTACGGCTTAATGCGTCAGCTACTACATTAGCCTTTCTGGGATGATAATGCAATTTCATATCATAATCCTTGATAAGCTCCAACCATCTCCTTTGTCTGAGGTTTAACTCCTTCTATATGAAAATGTACTTCAAACTCTTATGATCCGTGTACACCTCACAATGATTTCCAATGAGAAAATGTCTCCATGTCTTCAATGCATGCACTACGGCTGCTAACTCCAAATCATGCGTGGCATAATTCAACTCATGGGGCTTCAGTTGTCTTGAGGCATATGAAACAACTCTCCCTTCCTGTATAAGCACTGCTCCAAGTCCCCGACGTGAAGCGTCGCAATACACCTCATAATCTTTGGTCTGGTCTGGTAAAATCAACACTGGTGAGGTAACAAACGTTTCTTCAACTCCTGGAAACTAGCCTCACATTCCTCTGTCCATATGAACTTGGTATCGTTCTTTAACAACTCAGTCATAGGCTTTGCAATCTTTGAGAAATTCTCAATAAATCTCCGGTAGTATCCTGCGAGTCCAAGAAAACTCCGGATCTCTCCAACTGTTGTTGGGGCTTCCCACTAGGTCACGGTTTCAACTTTAGCGGGATCTACTGCTATACCTTCTCCAGATATAACATGTCCGAGGAATCCTACTTCCTTCAACCAAAACTCACATTTGCTGAACTTGGCATATAATTGATGTTCTCTGAGCTTTCCAAGTACCAAACGCAAATGCTCCTTATGCTCCTCTTCATTCTTCGAATAAACCAGGATATCATCAATGAACACTACGATGAACTTATCCAAGAACTCCATAAACACTTTGTTCATCATGTTCATAAAATAGGCAGGTGCGTTAGTCAGACCAAATGACATAACGGTATACTCATACAGCCCATACCTGGTGGTAAAAGCTGTCTTAGGAATATCCTGTTCTCGAATCTTCAACTGGTGGTATCCTGATCGCAAATCGATCTTGGAGAATACCTTAGCTCCTTGCAATCGATCAAACAGATCATTGATCATTGGTAGTGGGTATTTGTTCTTGATCGTTACTTCATTCAATCCTCGATAGTCAACAACCATCCTTAACGATCCATCCTTCTTCTCCACTAGTAGTACTGGCGATCCCCAAGCCGAAGAACTTGGGCGAATATATCCTTTATCCAGTAACTCCTTAATCTGCTTCTTAATTTCCACCAAATCCTTTGCTGGCATCCTATAAGGTCTCTTTGATATTGGCCCTGTGCCTGGCAATAGCTCAATCAAAAACTCAATATCTCTATCCTGTGGCATGCCTGGCAACTCTTCTGCAAATACATCGGGAAAATCCCTTACCATTGGTACTTCCTCCTGCACAACTCCTGTTAGGCAATTTACTTGAGTCCTCTTTGGCACATGCCGGGATACATACTTGATCCTTCTCCCTTCTGGGGTAGTAAGCAAAATTGACTTACTAGCACACTCAATATTCCCTTCATACTTTGATAACCAATCCATGCCTAATATCACATCCAATCCTTGAGATTCCAATACTATTAGGTCTGAGGGAAAAACATAGTTACCAATCCTTAATGGTAACCGATCACACCATAGACTAGCCACATACTCTGCTCCGGGCGAGGTTACTAACATGGGTGACCTAAGGGCTTGGGTTGATAGGTTATACTTATCCACAAATCCCCTTGAGATGTATGAATACGATGCACCAGTATCAAAAAGAACGAGTGCAGTAAATGACTTAACCAAAAACTTACCTATTACTGCATCGGGCTGAGCTTCAACCTCCTCCACGCTAACGTGGTTCACCTGTCCCCTGTTGAAAGGGTACGGCTTCTTCCCAGAACTTCCATTGCCATTTTGGCCTTCAGGACATTCATTGGCATAATGTCCGGTCTTCTGACACTTAAAACAAGTGACTTGGCTCAGGTCCTTCTTGGCTGGGGTTGAGGGGTTGGTGCGGTTCTGGCTGTTGCTTCCTCCATTGCCATTTCCATTCTTGGTGCCATTGTGATTGTGCGAGCTACCTCCTCCCGGTCTAGGGGTAAAACGTGGCTTCTGCTGAGCTCCTGAATTGTACTTCCCTTGTCCATACATCCTCTTGCGATTCTCAATTTGTTGTTGCTTCCCTTCAATCATAAGAGCACGATCTACCAACTCCTGGTAGTTGTTGAAGGTTGCTACCATCAACTGCATGCTCAACTCATCATTCAGTCCTTCTAGAAACTTCTCCTGCTTAGCTGCATCCGTAGCGACGTCATCTGGGGCATAACGTGCTAGCTTACTAAATTCCTCCACATACTGGCCAACTGTCCGTCCTCCTTGGCGCAAGTTGCAAAACTCACGCTTCTTCATGGCCATAGCTCCTGCTGAAACATGTGTAGTATGAAAAGCCTGCTGAAACTGGTCCCATGTGATAGTGTCAACTGGGAAAGTGGCTGTGAAATTCTCCCACCATGATGCTGCGGGTCCTTCTAACTGATGTGCGGCAAACTTCACCTTCTCCGCATCTGTGCATCCTGCTGTGGTCAACTCCCTAGCTGTCTTGCGGAGCCAATCATCTGCTACTATTGGCTCGGTGCTACTGGGAAACACCGGCGGATTCATCCTAAGAAAACGGGCTAAGTGGTCAACAAGTGGTGGTGGTGGTGGTGGGTTGTTGTTGTTGTTCCCCTGATTCTGATTCTGGACTAGCAACTGCATCAGTGTGTTCTGCTGCTGGATCAACTGGGTGAGCTCCGGTGGAAAGGCAAATCCGGGGTCACGTCTCGGAGGCATCTGAGGGTTTAGAAAAGATGAGATATAAGAATAGAGGGGGTCTAAAGAGAAAACACTACCCATATGCTCATGAGGCAAAAGCAAACAATTCACTTGAATCAATCAAACAAGGGCATACAATTGATCTATCTATCATAAAACTGCTCGGACTACTATATTTACATGGTGGACTACTACTACTAATGAGGTGGTCTACTAGAAATATTCTTCGGTCGTTGACTCCATAATATCTGCTGCAGCTTCATCAACATAGTCATCATCGCTACCATCTGGATCTGAATCGGTGCTGTTGATGATGATGTACTCTTCCGGGCTAATCTCATGGGGTTCTTCGTCTTCATCTACTGGCGTAGGGTCTCCCATAAATATTCCAATTTTCTTGATTAGGTCGTCATTCTTCTCCACCAATACTTCAATTTCCTCTTCATAATCTTCACGTGTAGCCTTGAGTTCTTCCTCCAGTTCCTTGATTCTAGTCTTAGCCTTCTTCAGATCTATCATGTCGGCGCACATCTGGTTCTCCTGTCGTCGAATGTGCTGGTTTAACTCCTGGATCAAAGCTGCGATTGATCTATCCTTCCTAGTGCTGATCATCTCCCAGTGCTCATCTCGGCGCCCACAAATCTGGTAGATAGTATCCTTGAGATCCTTGCGGTAGACTTCTCCAATGCGTCCCATGGCGATGTGAGCTGCCATGCTCTTTCCTAGACTCCAAGTTGGTGCATCAAAAGAAAACTCTATGGGCTCAGTGACTGGCATGAACATCCTTCCTGGAACTTGAACTTGAATCATCTAGCGCTCTTCTTCAGGTAAAGTGGCGTTGTAGGTTCCATGAAGCTTGGTACTCCTATGTTCAGGTATCTAGTGACTTCCTTCAAGTGACGTCCAAAGGGTGTATCTTCATCCGGTTGTGTGAACTTGTTCCTTGCATCCGCCATCCTAAAGAGTAGAAAAGATGAGAGGTCAAAAGAGAAGAGAATGAATAGTGATCTAGGTCTTTAGCTTAGTGGTCGTGTCCTACAGTCAGTGTGTGCTCTGATACCATCTCTGTAGCGACCAGACCTCAAACGGTCTGATCTCTGTGCTCCGGTGTCATCCCTCGATCAGTAATGCTGACACCACACAGTACTCGGAGGATTTATAGCAGAGTAGCAATCACACACTTATTACATCGAGTGTCTCAAAAGAGAACTTATTACAATAAATATGGCTTAAGGCCATCTAATAACGATAACAGCGGAAGGCTTGGAAGATAAATGAGTTCATCAACTCCAACGACATCACTGAGTATAGAACCACGACCTAAAACTCCTTAATCGTCATCTGAAAAGTCTTCAACATTAACGTTGCAGCCCGAAACGGGTCAGCACATGGAATATGCTGGCAAGGTAACACATAGAGAGTAATGGAATGAAACAACTATACTACATGCATATTTGGCTGGTGGAAAGCTCTATGGTTACAGTTTTGCGAAAAGCCAATTTTTCCCTACTACAAAGGAATAAATTTAATTACTATCATGGTGGTTGTTAAACATTGAGAATGGTTGACAGTATTCTCAATCCCAATTAAGCATCATCATTAAACATAACCCGACAAAATTAATTTAGAGTAACATGTTGAGATTCACATGATAATCCAGGTACTAGATACTCAAGATGTCCATAACCGGGGACACGGCTAACCATGATTAGTTTATTACACTCTACAGAGGTTTGCGCACTTTTCCCCACAGGACTCGATCGCCTCCGTTTGGTTTCTCGCACTACAGGACGTTTGAGAAGACGGATGACCGAGACATAGTCTTTCAGAAGCGCTAGCACCTTACGATCGGGTAGACCGTACCACCTACATCCCCTACATCTGCTAGTCTACCACTGTAAGAGTTCGCATGACTTAGTCAACTATGCTAGAGCCCATAATAGCTTGTGGCTGCATACAGAAGTTTCTAGTATGAATAGTCTCATGATCCCTTTGAGCCTGGGTGGCAGTCCAGAAGAAAACAGGCAAGTCCTGGAATACCCAGGTGCCTCAATCCACCCAGATCTGTGTTTAAGTTACCACCTTAGATAAACCATTAATTAACAATCTCACATCTGTCATGGATATCACTCACCCAATCCACGTCTACTAGCATAGCATGGCAAAATAAGCAAACGTAGAAGTAACTCCCAAAGGTTTGACAACAACAGGTAATAGGTACTACCTCATCTACTTCCCATCCCACAATTTAATTAGATCCTAATCATGCAATGTGTGAGGATTGATCTGATGCAATAAAACTGGGTAGTAGAAAAGGTATGATCAAAGTGTTACTTGCCTTGCTGATGATCCACGAAACCTAACGATTCGAAGTAACAGGCGGCGCACTCCGGGTACTCTATCACAGACAAACAAACAAGCATACAATAAGTACTCATCTAATGCACAGGTAAAACGCAAATAAGAGATCTAACCAGAAGGTTCATCTTAAGAACTCCGGTTTGCAAAAAGAATCAAATCGAACGAAGCAACGAAAGTCAAACGGCGAAAGAAAACAACTTCGTTCTAGAAATCTGGATCGAAGGCAAATTTTACAGTAGAAAAATCTTGTTTAAGTTGGTTAATCGGATAGAGGGTTTCGAGACGAATCTCTAGGCGCTGGAATCGCCTGATTTCGATAAACGAGCGAAAAGTTATACTAAAACGAAAATCGGATCAGGAATCGCGATCAGAAAAATCGCAGATTTAATCCGAGAAAAAGAAAAACGAAAAACGCTCGCTAGAACGAACGAACGGACGAACGCTCGCTATTTAAATAAACCGGAAAAACCGATCTATTTTAAAAAAACCAAAACTAAAAAAAACCGACAAAAACCGATCTTTTTTTAATCGACGACACGGAAAACGAGGCGCGGCGAACCTCGGCGGCGGGATCCGGCGGCGGCGGTGGCGGCTTGGGGAGGCTTGGGGCGGATTAGCCCCCCCCCCCCCGGGGGCTGGGCCTCGGCTTATAAAGCCCTCCCGGGCCAGTGTCCGGGTCGGACACGGCCCGTTAAGTCGGTTCGCATTTTTTTTAAATTATTCCGCTCGGAAGAAAAATAAAAAGAAATACCAAACGGACTTCAAAAATTCCGAAATAAATTTTCAAGGGCTTCTAAAATCAAGCCGCACAAGGTGAACATTTATTT
Organism: Triticum urartu; assembly: GCF_003073215.2. NCBI lineage: Eukaryota > Viridiplantae > Streptophyta > Magnoliopsida > Poales > Poaceae > Triticum > Triticum urartu. Next base: position 734,235,825 of record NC_053023.1, on the reverse strand, counting down.
GGGACCTAAAAGCAACTTTGAAAAATGCACATTTTTCCTAAATTCAAATAAAACACCGAAAAACTCCAAAATAAAATCTTATTTGATTTTATTATTAAATCCTCAATATTTCTTTATTTTGGGAAAGTCATTTTATTCCCTATCTCATATTTTTGTAATAGAAATAATTGATGATAAAATAAATAAAATTAAATGATCCTATTCTCAAAATTTGAGAAAACTCAAATATGAAAATAACGAAATCCCCAACTCTCTCCGTGGGTCATTGAGTTGTGTAGAATTTCTAGGATCAACCAAAAAGCAAAATAAAATATGATATGCATGATGATCTAATGTATAACATTCCAAATTGAAAATTTGGGATGTTACATGACGCACGAGGAGATGTACAAGTCATTCTTCGGACCTCAAGTGGAATGTCCGGATATCACCGAGGACGTGGGCCTGTGCAGTAACCGCGCCGCCGAACAAGTAAGAAATCCTCTAGCCGAACACGCTGTCTTTTATTCGAAGTTATTTCTGAGAGTTTGCTTTTTGACGAGGACTGGCTAACAAAGGCGAAGATGATTCAGTGTTTGGCCCCCCTCCCTGAGGGTTTGGAAAATCCGGTGTTGGAGAAGATACCGAGGGAGATAATATGGGCGGACGCGGGCCCCCATTGCTATCCGCTCCAACCGAGGGAACGAGCGTCTCCACGAAGGAGGACGATCGGGGGAGGAAAATGACTGCCTCCGAGGATCCGGAAGCCAAAGCCTCCAAACGGGAGAAGAAGTCTCCCACTGAGGGTCCTGCCTTGGGGGGTGCTTTTGCCGCACAGAGTCCGCGGGGGGATCAGCCCTCCAACGAGTCGTAAGTGATCCAAAATATTTTAATAGTAAGGGTATGCCATCTTTTTCCTCTGAGAAAATAACCACCGCATATATCTTGTAGTTCGGGCCTCAGCCCCTCTCAGATGAGCTCGTCTTCGGGGGATCTTCTTCCAGAGATGATGGAGAGCGAAACGCCTCCCACGGACTCCTCCACTCCAGAAGCGGGCGACTCCGAAGTGTCGTCGCAGAGGGCCTCTCTAGATCCGGTGAGGCTAGAAGATAATCCCGTAGACCCCCAAAGTCCCTAGTGTCCGGCTCCCGAAGAAATCATACGAAAGAGTCCGGCACCATCTGGTGTGCGGTCGGACGTTCTGAGGGAGTTGGTGGGGCGAGCGGCTATCTTAGAAGAGCACCATACGCTGATGGGTACGGTGATGGAGAGAATCTCGTCCGCTGAAAGCGGATTACATGAAGCCTTTATGAGTCTATTGACAGGCTTTGAGGTATGTGAGATAATATGTGATAGTACTGCACATGTTAGGTGTGCCCTGTGTAGATAGTAGCCCCTGAGACTCTGGTTGTCGTCGAGAATGGCGACGAAAAGAGGATCATATTCCCAGGCAATAACCAAACTGCCTCTATGTGCAGGTGGTGGAAGCTCCGGTGGCTAGCCGGACTAGTGAGGTTGCCCAATTAAAACGACAACTGGATGCGGCAGACGCCGACATCGAGCTTGTTAATAAGAGGCTTGACGAGGCACAGGGTAAGTGTTATTATCCGGTGAACGCCACATAGTAAGAGTAGCATAATGCCAGTATCTTTAATATGTTGTGACTGCAGATGGAGCTGCCACCGTGGAAGCCTTGCAGGCGGAACTTGCCCGAGCCAAGGAACAAGCGAGGATAAGTAATGCGGCTGCTTTGAAGGCAGCCGAAGAGTTGAAAGCCGAGAAGGCCGCACATTGCGAGAGCCAGGAGAAGATGGCCAAGATGGCCGTAGAATTAAAAGACACTGCCGACCGTTGCCGGTTCCTTGAAAAAGAAAACCGAGCGAAGGCAACGGACCTTGAGAAGGCCGCGGCGGCGGACAAAGACGCCCGTTCTGCTATGAGAGTGAAGAAGGAGGAGCTGCGGGAAGCCGGGGATATTGCGGCTGGGAAACCCTTCATGTTACGGAGGAAGTTCGGAGATCCTCGGTATGCCCCTCTGGATCGGCTGTGGAGTTCGGCAGATGCGTATATGGATTTGGCGGCGAGCGCTGCCGATGCGGCCAAGTACTTCCAAGGTCAGACAGATCGTGAAGCGGACAAGCTGTTCTGGACGCAATCCCATGTTCCAGAGCGTCCGCTTTCATTGACTGACCAATTAGCCGAATGGGCCGAACTGAATAGGTTGTCCGGACTCGCCATGAGGTCTGTTGTGGATCAGCTATGGCCGGAAAGACCAAACCCGAATAGCTATTTCAGCTTAGTGCAGCAGTTCCTTGATGCGGTGCCGCGCATTAATGCGATGAAGAGGTCGGCGTGCATAGAAGGCTCGTGGATGGCCCTTGCCCGTGTTAAAGCATACTGGGCGGAGATGGACGCTACCACTGTTGCGGCGCAGGGATCGGCCATAGGTCGGGTGGCTGCCGAGCACTATTTCGAGGAGGTTCTCGAGGGTGCTCGTTTGATAGAGGCCGAGTGCTCGAAAAATATTATGTTTGAGTGATATGTATTTTCATTGTAAGCACAATGCTTTTATGAATTTTTTAGAAGGTTATTTTTATACTTTTGCCTGAAAGTAGTATGATGCCTCCTGTGCGGCCGTTTATGTATACCTATGTATAACCTGAAAGATTGCAGCCGTCGGCTTCAACCCCCACGCATAAAATGCGGGGGTGTTCGCAAAAAACGCATGTTCACACTTAACCCAACGTCTTGTTCCTATTAAGGAGGTGATAGCATAGCGAGCGAGGCAATCGGACTATAATGCTTTAACACTTTCACTTAGCCATAGGAGTTTGACAGTGGGGCTACTAGATAGCCCCTGGTGGCTCCGCACTCTCTCGATCACGGGGTGCGTACATGCCTGGCCGGGAAACGGCCCTTCGTTAAGGCGGAGGAATTCTAACATTCCGATAGGTCACCGAGTGGTTGACCAGTCTCACGCTATATCATGACAGTCAGTTTTCGGCTTTCTCTACTGAGGTGCTCGTCCGGATGAACCAGTGCACAATCGTAGTAGTTCTCCTGGTGCTACCTTAGCCGGTAAAGCGGAACATAAGGCACCAAAACACAGGAGCCGGGCAAACCCAACATTTGACCAAAGACAATGATTCGGAGCTGATGCATATAAGGCCAAACTCGCGACGCCGAACACTCCCTAAGGTATTCGGTCTTTATGGTATAAGACGGGCCTAAATAGTGCCCTCCGTAAGAAGCCCCTTGTGTCCAGGTACGTGCATTATTCTGACGTGGCCACATGCCAAGACGCCAGCATCCTTCTAAACTGTGTTGAGAATTCGGTGGATATGTATCAACAAGAGACAGTAAAAAAGGTTTACGTAGGGTCTTAATCTAAAAAGAATCCTTGGAGCGGGCTGCTGCACGTCTGCGCCTGTGTCTCCGTTGTGCCGTATCCTGGACGGGTGTAGCACGATGGTTATCTGTAAAAGAGAGGAGCTTAGGTGAAAAAGCTGTCGTGCAAAAAGATAGTTTTTTAAAGAAATCATGTATAATTCAAGGTAAGTAAGAATTGCTGCTTGTCTGCGCACGTTCAGCCCCTTGTATTTGTAATAGGGGTGTGATCATTGATCCGGTAAAGATTGCATATAGCTGCACCGGACTCGTCTAACCGTGTCCGAGGTCGTGACGACCTGCTAAATGCTTTAGTTGGTGAGGCCGTTTTTAGTGTGCGGCTGCCAGGGCAGCCGCACGCTCTTCGGCGCGCAGAGATCGCTTAATAGTTCCGTTCACTGTAATGATGCCACGTGGACTGGGCATCTTGAGTGTGAGGGAAGCATAGTGTGGTATTGCGTTAAAGCGAGCGAAAGCTTCGCGTCCGAGTAGTGCTTGATAGCCACTTTGAAACGGAGCAATGTGGAAGGTCAAATGTTCGCTACGGAAGTTATCGGGGAAGCCAAATATAACTTTTAGTAACAGGGAGCCCGTGCAATGAGCCCCTGGGCCTGGCGTTACTCCTTTAAAGGTAATATTGCTATGGCAATTTTTTGTTGGGTCTATCCCCATTTCGCGGATTGTATCCTGGTATATCAGGTTTAGACTGCTGCCACCGTCCATCAGGACTCGTGTGAAGTGGTATCCGTCAATTATTGGTTCTAATACCAGGGCAGCCCATCCTGCACGCCGGACACTTGCTGAGTAATCACGATGGTCGAAAGTGATCGGTTGAGACGACCAGTGGCAGGACTCCGCGGTGATAGGCCTTCGGGCTTATTTTTCTGGGAGTGTCGTTTTGTTTCTTCCATTGATCACATGTAACACGTTTACTTTTTTGACTTCTGGTGGAAATTTCTTTTGTTCCCCAGTGTCTTCCTTGAGAGGCTCGTCCTCATCTTCGCTTGGTGTATCCTCCCCCTTGCGTACGGCGTTGAGCTTGCCGGACTGCTTGAAGACCCAACATTCTCTGTGGGTATGATTGGCTAGTTTGCCAGGGGTGCTATGGACCTGACATATTTGGTCCAGAATTTTGTTTAGGCTGGACAGTTCGTCTCTGGCGCCTTTAGGGGGTGGCTTTTGCTGACCTGGCCGAGAGCTTTTGAATCTGGCGTTTACTGCCGTGCTCTTTGTGCTATCTCTTTTATTCCAGTGTTTGTTATTGCTGTTGCGCCGTGATTTCCCATTTCCATCTCTAACTTCAGATGTACTGGGGTCGCTAGAGCTGCATCAGGCTAGCCAGCTGTCTTCACCCGTGCAAAAGCGGGTCATGAGGCTTGTTAATGCTGCCATTGTTCTCGGTTTTTCTTGGCCGAGGTGTCAGGCAAGCCATTCGTCATGGACGCTGTGCTTAAAAGCTGTCAAGGCTTCGACGTCCGGGCAGTCGACAATTTGGTTCTTTTTAGTAAGAAACCTGTTCCAAAGCTTTCGGGCTGACTCTCCGGGCTGTTGAGTTATATGACTCAAATCATCCGTATCCGGAGGTCGGACATAAGTCCCTTGAAAGTTTGCTCGAAAAGCGTCTTCGGGCTCTGCCCAGCTTCCAATGGAGTTTTCGGGGAGGCCTTTAAGCCAATGACGACCTGGCCCTTTGAGTTTGAGTGGGAAATACCTGATGGCGTGGAGATCATCTCCTCGAGCCATATGGATGTGGAGGATATAGTCCTCGATCCAGACCCCAGGGTCTGTTGTTCCGTCGTATGCCTCTATGTTTACAGGTTTGAATCCCTCTGGAAATTAATGATCCAGCACCTCATCGGTGAAACATAGGGGGTGTGCGGCACCCCTGTATCTGGGTGTACCGCGTTGTTCGGATGTTTGTTGTGTTATATCGTATGCTGGGGCGCGCTTGCGTGGTCCATAGATGGATCTGGTTGCGTTGTCCTTTTGGTGCAAGCCCTAGCGTGAATAGCGTATTGTTTTTTTGGTGGCATTGTTTGCCGCTCTATGTTTGCCGTGAGGTCGTCTATCCGGCCAGGTGGCTGTTTTGATTTTTTGTTGTGAGGGGTCTGAGGCCTCCTCATCGAATTCAGGTAGCAACTTCCGCTTTGGGTAGCTCTTGGTGGGGCGATTGTCGCCGTACTTCGCTGCTGTGTTGAGTACTTTACTCCATCTGATTTGGAGTGTGTCCTGCGCAGCCTTGAGCCTTTGCTGCTGCTTTTTGAGACTCCTCGCGGTGGCAACAAGCCTTTGATGGGCATTCTGCTGCTCCGGGTGCCTGTCCGGCGTTGTGTCGTCCGGACTATTATCTTTGACTGAATTGGTTTGTTCGGTTTGATTCTCCGTATTGATGTGGTCCGGCAGTGGTACTCCCTGCTCCAACGCTGGGTCTGTGTTTGAAGGATGAAGGAAATATGCCCTAGAGGCGATAATAAAGTTATTATTTATTTCCTTATATCATGATAAATGTTTATTATTCATGCTAGAATTGTATTAACCGGAAACATAATTCATGTGTGAATACATAGACAAACATAGTGTCACTAGTACGCCTCTACTTGACTAGCTCGTTGATCAAAGATGGTTATGTTTCCTAACCATAGACATGTGTTGTCATTTGATTAATGGGATCACATCATCAGGAGAATGATGTGATTGACATGACCCATTCCATTAGCTTAGCACCCGATCGTTTAGTATGTTGCTATTGCTTTCTTCATACTTATACATGTTCCTATGACTATGAGATTATGCAACTCCCGTTTGCCGAGGAACACTTTGTGTGCTACCAAACGTCACAACATAACTGAGGTGATTATAAAGGAGCTCTACAGGTGTCTCCAAAGGTAAATGTTGGGTTGGCGTATTTTCGAGAATTAGGATTTGTCACTCCGATTGTCGGAGAGGTATCTCTGGGCCCTCTCGGTAATGCACATCACATAAGCCCTGCAAAGCATTGCAACTAATGAGTTAGTTGCGAGATGATGTATTACGAAACGAGTAAAGAGACTTGCCGGTAACGAGATTGAACTAGGTATTGAGATACCGACGATCGAATCTCAGGCAAGTAACATACCGATGACAAAGGGAACAACGTATGTTGTTATGCGGTCTGACCGATAAAGATCTTCGTAGAATATGTAGGAGCCAATACGAGCATCCAGGTTCCGCTATTGGTTATTGACCGGAGACGTGTCTCGGTCATGTCTACATTGTTCTCGAACCCGTAGGGTCCGCACGCTTAAGGTTTCGATGACAGTTATATTATGAGTTTATGAGTTTTGATGTACCGAAGTTAGTTCGGAGTCCCAGATGTGATCACAGACATAACGAGGAGTCTCGAAATGGTCGAGACATAAAGATTGATATATTGGAGGCTATATTCGGACCGGAAGTGTTCGGGTGATCGGAGAAAACCGGAGAGCCGGAGGGTTACCGAACCCTACCGGGAGAAGTAATGGGCCATATGGGCCTTAGTGGAGAGAGAAAGGGCAGCCAGGGTGGGCCGCGCGCCTCCCCCCCTGGTCCGAATTGGACTAGGAGAAGGGGTGGCGGCGCCCCCCTTTCCTTCTCCCTCCCCACTTCCTTCCCCCTCCTAGTAGGAGTCCTACTCCTACTAGGAGGAGGACTCCTCCTGGCGCGCCATAGGGCCGGCCGGCCTCCTCCCCTTGCTCCTTTATATACGGCGGTAGGGGGCACCCCTAGACACACAAGTTATCCACGTGATCGTATTCTTAGCCGTGTGCGGTGCCCCCTTCCACCATAATCCTCGATAATATTGTAGCGGTGCTTAGGCGAAGCCCTGTGACGGTAGTACATCAAGATCGTCACCACGCCGTCGTGCTGACGGAACTCTTCCCCGACACTTTGCTGGATCGAAGTCCGGGGATCGTCATCGAGCTGAACATGTGCTAAAACTCGGAGGTGCCGTAGTTTCGGAGCTTGATCGGTCGGGCCATGAAGACGTACGACTACATCAACCCGGGAACAAGGCAGGGGGGTCTCCGGGCTGTCCACGAGGCAGGGGGCGCGCCTTGGGGGGTGGGCGCGCCCCCCTGAAGGAAATATGCCCTAGAGGCAATAATAAAGTTATTATTTATTTCCTTATATCATGATAAAAGTTTATTATTCATGCTAGAATTGTATTAACTGGAAACATAATACATGTGTGAATACATAGACAAACAGAGTGTCACTAGTATGCCTCTATTTAACTAGCTCGTTAATCAAAGATGGTTATGTTTCCTAACCATGGACAAAGAGTTGTTATTTGATTAAACGGGATCACATCATTAGTTGAATGAGCTGATTGACATGACCCATTCCATTAGCTTAGCACCCGATCGTTTAGTATGTTGCTATTGCTTTCTTCATGACTTATACATGTTCCTATGACTATGAGATTATGCAACTCCCATTTGCCAGAGGAACACTTTGTGTGCTACCAAACGTCACAACGTAACTGGGTGATTATAAAGGAGCTCTACAGGTGTCTCCAAAGGTACATGTTCGCTTGGCGTATTTCGAGATTAGGATTTGTCACTCCGATTGTCGGATAGGTATCTCTGGGCCCTCTCGGTAATGCACATCACATAAGCCTTGCAAGCATTGCAACTAATGAGTTAGTTGCGAGATGATGTATTACGAAACGAGTAAAGAGACTTGCCGGTAACGAGATTGAACTAGGTATTGAGATACCGACGATCGAATCTCAGGCAAGTAACATACCGATGACAAAGGGAACAACGTATGTTGTTATGCGGTCTGACCGATAAAGATCTTCGTAGAATATGTAGGAGCCAATACGAGCATCCAGGTTCCGCTATTGGTTATTGACCGGAGACGTGTCTCGGTCATGTCTACATTGTTCTCGAACCCGTAGGGTCCGCACGCTTAAGGTTTCGATGACAGTTATATTATGAGTTTATGAGTTTTGATGTACCGATGTTAGTTCGGAGTCCCAGATGTGATCACAGACATAACGAGGAGTCTCGAAATGGTCGAGACATAAAGATTGATATATTGGACGGCTATATTCGGACACCGGAAGTGTTCCGGGTGATTTCGGAGAAAACCGAAGAGCCGGAGGGTTACCGGAACCCTACCGGGAGAAGTAATGGGCCATATGGGCCTTAGTGGAGAGAGAGAAGGGCAGCCAGGGTGGGCCGCGCGCCTCCTCCCCCCTGGTCCGAATTGGACTAGGAGAAGGGGGTGGCGCCCCCCTTTCCTTCTCCCTCCCCACTTCCTTCCCCCTCCTAGTAGGAGTCCTACTCCTACTAGGAGGAGGACTCCTCCTTGGCGCGCCATAGGGCCGGCCGGCCTCCTCCCCTTGCTCCTTTATATACGGCGGCAGGGGGCACCCCTAGACACACAAGTTAATCCACGTGATCGTATTCTTAGCCGTGTGCGGTGCCCCCTTCCACCATAATCCTCGATAATATTGTAGCGGTGCTTAGGCGAAGCCCTGTGACGGTAGTACATCAAGATCGTCACCACGCCGTCGTGCTGACGGAACTCTTCCCCGACACTTTGCTGGATCGAAGTCCGGGGATCGTCATCGAGCTGAACATGTGCTAAAACTCGGAGGTGCCGTAGTTTCGGAGCTTGATCGGTCGGGCCATGAAGACGTACGACTACATCAACCGCGTTGTGCTAACGCTTCCGCTGTCGGTTTACAAGGGTACGTAGATCGCACTCTCCCCTCTCGTTGCTATGCATCACCATGATCTTGCGTGTGCGTAGGAATTTTTTTGAAATTACTACGTTGCCCAACAGTGGTATCCGAGCCTAGGTTTTATGTGTTGATGTTATATGCACGAGTAGAACACAAGTGAGTTGTGGGCGATATAAGTCATACTGCTTACCAGCATGTCATACTTTGGTTCGGCGGTATTGTTGGACGAAGCAGCCCGGACCGACATTACGCGTAAGCTTACGCGAGACCGGTTCTCCCGACGTCCTTTGCACAAAGGTTGCTAGCGGGTGACAGTTTCTCCAACTTTAGTTAAACCGAGTGTGGCTACGCCCGGTCCTCGCGAAGGTTAAAACAGCACCAACTTGACAAACTATCGTTGTGGTTTTGATGCGTAGGTAAGATTGGTTCTTGCTTAAGCCCGTAGCAGCCACGTAAAACTTGCAACAACAAAGTAGAGGACGTCTAACTTGTTTTTGCAGGGCATGTTGTCATGTGATATGGTCAAGACATGATGCTAAAATTTTATTGTATGAGATGATCATGTTTTGTAACCAAGTTATCGACAACTGGCAGGAGCCATATGGTTGTTGCTTTATTGTATGCAATGCAATTGCGCTGTAATGCTTTACTTTATCACTAAGCGGTAGCGATAGTCATGGAAGCATAAGATTGGCGAGACGACAACGATGCTACGATGATGATCAAGGTGTCGCGCCGGTGACGATGGTGATCACGATGGTGTTTCGAAGATGGAGATCACAAGCACAAGATGATAATGGCCATATCATATCACTTATATTGATTGCATGTGATGTTTATCTTTTATACATCTTATCTTGCTTTGATTGACGGTAGCATTTTAAGATGATCTCTCACTAATTATCAAGAAGTGTTCTCCCTGAGTATGCACCGTTGCGAAAGTTCTTCGTGCTGAGACACCACATGATGATCGGGTGTGATAGGCTCTACGTTCAAATACAACGGGTGCAAAATAGTTGCACATGTGGAATACTCAGGTTATACTTGACGAGCCAAGCATATACAGATATGGCCTCGGAACACGGAGACCGAAAGGTCGAGCGTGAATCATATAGTAGATATGATCAACATAGTGATGTTCACCAATGAAACTGCTCCATCTCACGTGATGATCGGACATGGTTTAGTTGATTTGGATCATGTGATCACTTAGAGGATTAGAGGGATGTCTATCTAAGTGGGAGTTCTTAAGTAATATGATTAATTGAACTTAAATTTATCATGAACTTAGTCCTGGTAGTATTTTGCAAATTATGTTGTAGATCAATAGCTTGCGTTGTTGCTTCCTTTTGTTTATTTTGATATGTTCCTAGAGAAAATTGTGTTGAAAGATATTAGTAGCAATGATGCAGATTGGATCCGTGATCTGAGGTTTATCCTCATTGCTGCACAGAAGAATTATGTCCTTGATGCACCGCTAGGTGACAGACCTATTGCAGGAGCAGATGCAGATGTTGTGAACGTTTGGCTAGCTCAATATGATGACTACTTGATAGTTTAGTGCACCATGCTTAACAGCTTAGAATCGGGACTTCAAAGACGTTTTGAACGTCATGGACCATATGAGATGTTCCAGGAGTTGAAGTTAATATTTCAAGAAAATACCCGAGTTGAGAGATATGAAGTCTCCAACAAGTTCTATAGCTAAAAGATGGAGGAGAATCGCTCAACTAGTGAGCATGTGCTCAGATTGTGTGGGTACTACAATCACTTGAATCAAGTGGGAGTTAATCTTCCAGATAAAATAGTGATTGACAGAATTCTCTAGTCACCATCACCAAGTTAGTAGAACTTCATGATGAACTATGATATGCAAGGGATAACGGAAACGATTCCCAAGCTCTTCGTAATGCTGAAATCGACGAAGGTAGAAATCAAGAAAAACATCAAGTGTTGATGGTTGACAAGACCACTAGTTTCAAGAAAAGGGCAAAGCGGAGAAAGGGAACTTCAAGAAGAATGGCAAGCAAGTTGCTTCTCAAGTGAAGAGGCCCAAGTCTGGACCTAAGCCTGAGACTAAGTGCTTCTACTGCAAAGGAACTGGTCACTGGAAGCGGAACTACCCCAAGTATTTGGCGGATAAGAAGGATGGCAAAGTGAACAAAGGTATATTTGATATACAGATTATTGATGTGTATTTTACTAGTGTTCATAGAAACCCCTCGGTATTTGATACTGGTTCAGTTGCTAAGAGTAGTAACTCGAAACGGGAGTTGCAGAATGAACAGAAACTAGTTAAGGGTGAAGTGACGATGTGTGTTGGAAGTAGTTCCAAGATTGATATGATCATCATCGCACACTCCCTATACTTTCGGGATTAGTGTTGAACCTAAATAAGTGTTATTTGGTGTTTGCGTTGAGCATGAATATGATTTGATCATGTTTATTGCAATACGGTTATTCATTTAAGTTAGAGAATAATTGTTGTTCTGTTTACATGAATAAAACCTTCTATGGTTATACACCCAATGAAATTGGTTTGTTGGATCTCGATAGTGATACACATATTCATAATATTGAAGCCAAAAGATGCAAAGTTAATAATGATAGTGCAAACTTATTTGTGGCACTGCCGTTTGGTCATATTGGTGTAAAGCGCATGAAGAAACTCTGCTGCTAATGGGCTTTTGGAATCACTTGATTATGAATTAGTTGATGCTTGCGAACCATGCCTCATGGGCAAGATGACTAAGACTCCGTTCTCCGGAACAATGGAGCGAGCAACTGACTTATTGGAAATTGAATACAGTGCGTTATATCGACTAGAAGGGGGGTGAATAGGTGATTTTTATGAAAGTCTTCAAAACGTGGAAGTTATGAAGACAAACAGTAGAGATATGCCTATCACTATGCAGCGGAAGTTAGATTACACTAGGCAAGCCATGGTCAAGTATTCAATAGAGTGAAAGCACAATGACAAGTAGCTGCAGTGTAATAAGGATCAGGTAGGAAGAAGTTATGAAGCCAAACAAATCATACAGTTACGTTGTGAAGACAAAAGATATAGCAAGCATGCAATGGCTTCACAATGAGTAACAGTAAGTAAAAGGAAGTGAAGATGAAACCAGTGACTCGTTGAAGACAATGATGTGTTGGACCAGTTCCAGTTGCTGTGACAACTGTACGTCTGGTTGGAGCGGCTAGGTATTTAAACCTTAGGACACACAGTCCCGGACACCCAGTCCTGAACACGCAGCTCAGGACACCAAGTCCTCACCGTATTCTCCTTGAGCTAAGGTCACATAGTCCTCGCCCAATCACTCTGGTAAGTCTTCAAGGTAGACTCCCAAACCTTCACAGACTTCGTTCACTGGCAATCCACAATGTCTCTTGGATGCTCAGAACGCGACGCCTAACCGTCTGGAGGATGCACAGTCCTCAAGTGTAATAAGTCTTCAGATCACACAGACAAGAAGACTTAAGTGATGCCCATTACTCTGGCTCTGGGTGGTTAGGGCTTTTCTCCTCGCTAGGAATTTTCTCTCAAAGGCTTCGAGGTGGGTTGCTCTCAAACGACAAAAGCCGTGCACTGAAATCTGAGCAGCCAACCGTTTATGGTTGTAGGGGGTGGGCTATTTATAGCCACTTGGCAACCCGACCTGATTTGTCCGAAATGACCCTGGGTCACTAAGGAACTGACACGTGTCTCAACGGTCAGATTTCAAACTCTCATGGCAACTTTACTTGGGCTACAAGCAAAGCTGACTTGTCCGGCTCTGGACAAGATTCGCTCTCATTCTTCACTCGAAGACATAGGTTTTTGGTTTAGGCATCACTTCAGTCATTCTGACTGGTTCTCTTGGACCCCACTTAACAGTACGGTGGTTCCTATGACTCAACAAAGAAGAAAAAGAACTACGAAAGATCTAAGTCTTCGAGCTCCATAGGCTTCATGCGATGTCTTCTCTTGTCATAGTCTTCAATGTGAATATCTTCATATACCACCTTTGACTTCAATGTCTTCATACATTTTTAGGGGTCATCTCTGGTAGTAAAACCGAATCAATGAGGGACTTCTACCTGTGTTATCCTGCAATTCTCACAAACACATTAGTCCCTCAACTAGGTTTGTCGTCAATACTCCAAAACCAACTAGGGGTGGCACTAGATGCACTTCAATCTCCCCCTTTTTGGTGATTGATGACAAACTAGTTGAAGTTTTCAACGGGGAATATAGTCTGTGAATTGTAAAGGATAAGGAATTGTCTTCATAAGTTGCAAGGGCTCCCCCTGAAGATGTGCATATAAGTTAATTTGCTTTGGAATGCAAATGCACATGGCAGGTTGTACTTGTGGAGATCCACTTCAGCTTATGATGACAATCCACTATGCATGTGAAAGTATATGAAGATAATGACATGCATAATGGAAAATGGACGTCTGCAGAATGAGATAAGTGCGGAATTTATCGTCGCACATGCGGAATTTATCTTCGCAAAACAGGGTGGCAAACAAGTAGCAGACGACCATCTGGTTTAAGTGTTACAACTCATAAGAACCAAATGTAGCAAAAACGAGAGTTGTAAGCACGAAGCAAAATATAAGCACCCGCCCATATGAACCCGCTTGAAGACTATCAACTCATATGCTTCTCCCCCTTTTGTCAGTGAGGACCAAAAAGGTTGAAGACATAGAGTGTCTACTCGTTCCCAGAGCAGCAGGGTCGTTGGAGGTGTTTGGCGGTGCAGAAGAGCTTGGAGGTGCTGAAGCAGGTGGCGGTGATGTAGCATCGTCTTCTTCATCAATGATTCTGGCAGTGACTGTGGCAGCAGATGAAGAAAACTCAGAGTCTTCAAGTGATGGTGTGTTCGCATCACAGCCCTTCTAGGAGGTGTGGTGTCAAACTTGAATCGCTCAGTGAAGCCATCCTCTTCAAGTTCAGCTTCAGTACACATCATTGATAGCCCTTTCCATGTACGACGACAGGTTTCATGGGTAACGAAAGCATTCTTGGTGGCAAGATTTCGAAGACGATTAACATCCACCAAGAGGCTTTTCATCTGACGCTTTAGCCAGTCATGATGCCTATCTTGTTTTTGATGAAGGGCCACAAGAAGCTCTCGGTCATTGAGAACACGAGCGCGCTTCTTGGGTCTTGAAGCAGTTGCACTGTCAGTGGCTTCAGTTGAAGCAGGGTGTGGCGCACGTGTAGTGCCAGCCAAAGGATACACCCTGGAGATGGCTTCAACACCTTCATCGTTCTGAGTGAAGCTCTGGTGTTCTGCATTCTGAAGACTCAAAGGTTGCTTGGCAGGCTCAGGATATATAGCTTCAGCAGAGGTATCCACATCTGGCAAGAAGATCCGATGGTTGCGGGCTGAGGGCTGATATGAGATCGCAGAGTGAAGCTTGATCAGTCTCATTACCCAAGGAGCATAGAACTTCAAACCAAGTAAATCTGAGCCTGATGCAGCAAGTTGGCGTATGAAGAAGTCCTGTGCGTTGAAGCATTTGCCATGAAGGATACAAAATATCAGAGTCTTCATTGCACCCTCGATCTTGGCATTTGGAGAGTGCCCTTTGATAGGCCAGAGAGTCCGCCGGATAATGTGATAGATGGTTCTGGGCAGGTACTCAAAGTCTTCAACGAAGAACTCTGTTGGATAAGGAGCATCGTGGGGCAATGGCTTCATCATGGAGAGCATCTGACTCATATTCGGTTCAGGCCTCTGGAATATGCTCTCAAGAGCTTCAGTGTGTAGTGGACAGCCTTCCTCGAAGAATTCGCCAGGAGTGGGCAGGCCGGTGAGCTCAATGATATCAAATGCATTGGCTTCGTGATGGACATTGCCGGTCATCCACTCCAGGGCCCAAGTCTTCGGATCTCTGTTGTATCCTTTGATGTGGAGGGTGGCATAGAATTGCAGCAGAAGCTCTTCATTCCAGTGCTCTTCATCAGTTACAAACTGCAGCAGACCCACTTGCTTGAAGCAATCCAACGCTTCCTCTAAACAGGGCAGACCAGCAATGGCTTCAACATCAAGGCGCTTGTGCGGGAAGATGCGACCTTGGTTGTATAGGATGCATGAATAGTAGCTGCGCTGAGGATAGCTCCAGAACCTATCTGATGAAATCCTTTCCCTTGAATAGGGGTTCTTGGAGCTGTTGAAGAACGTATTATCTGCCTTGAAGCTATTGATGTTAAAGGAGCCAGGTGCTGATGCAGGACCTGGGAACCTCGGCAGCCTTGGGACTGGCTTCTGGACATGAGGCCTGTGCTCAACATGGTAATCAAATTGAGGACCTGCAGCAGACTCAGGAACAGAAGTGTCTGGATCAGTAGCTTCGCTGTCTTCTGAAGCTTTTGGTGGGGAGGGCTCCACATTGGCTTCAGTGTTGGTTGTGGCAGCCTCAATATTTTCAGCCTCCACTTGACTAGCTGGAGGGGTCAGACTTAGGCACGTTCTCCCTGGAGAACTGCTTCATGGTGTAGCGGGGAGTAGGATGTGGTACTTCTTCATTTTCTTGGGCTGATGCCGGAATGTCTTCAGCATAGACCTGAGGCCTGGACCTTTGCGAAGCCTGCCGGAATGCAGAACGACGCCTGGGGTTGGTGTGGGCTGTCCTCATGTCTTCTTCCTCTTGAGGGCGATCCGCCATGAGCATATTGTGCAATGGCGTGAGGACGACCAATGGCTAATGAGTTCGCTGTGTTCATACTGAGGAAGGCTGCAATCATCTTGTACATTGTCCTGATGAAATGTCTTCTAGCAGCGATGGGGGTCGGCTGCTGGTATGTCTTCAGCTTCAGGAGGCTCTGTGGAAGCAGGCTCATGAACTGTCAGTTGTCGTTCTGCGTCAGGATAGACGACAGAAAGGGGTTCAACCATCAGGGGCTCTGTGGGAGCAGCCCGAGCTTTCTTGATCTTTCGCTTCTTCTAAGTGGGGGCAGAAGGAGAGGCTTCAGAGTGTTTCCACTTCCTGGCTTCAGCCTCTGCAGTTCGCGTCTTCTTGAGCTCTGAAGCGGTTGACCGGCTCTTTGGCTTCGAGCCAGTCGTTGCAGTTGGGAAGACAATTGGAACTCCTTCTTTCCTTTGTGCCTCTGGTTCAGCCATAGCAGGCTTCTTCTTCTTCGCGGCCATCTTGGGGTCGATGCCAGGACGCCCAAGTGCCTTGCGCTTCTCGGCCTCATTGTAGGCCTGCACACATCTGTCTGCCAGAGTCTTCATTCGCTCCCGCGAACCTTGAGCTTCTGCACGCTTCTTCAGAAAGTTTTCCTTTAGTTCGTGCAACATGATCTTGATGCTCTTCACTCTTTTACGCTGAGCTTGGCCATATTCTCTTGAACTGAGCCTTTTCATGATCAATTTTCTGCTTCACGTTCAACAATGCGCTGGGCAATGGCAAGTTCTGAAGCAATAGCACCTTGGAAGGCGACGCTTAGGCCAAACGGGCAGCTGCAGATCTTCGAAGCTGATGTTTGGTGTGGCAAACCATTCGTTGATGAAGTTGTGGATGATGGCGACATCAAAGAGAGGCAAATTGTTGAAGATTTCAGCTTCTTCTTTGCTCTTGATGAGCTGCTCGAGAGCGTCATCTCCAAGATCTTCATCACTTGACAGATCAATGGCTTCGCTGCGCAGAATGTCAGCAGCTGTGAGCTCTTTGCCGGTGTGTGGCTGAGGCATCTTGGCCTTCTAGGGCTTGGAGACGCGGGATACGTCTTCAGACTGCACACTGTCTTCAGGAGGTGCAGTTGCCAATGGCTTCGCCCTTGAGATTTTTGGTGAAGGGGCCGGCTTTGAAGCTTTTGGCTTCTTCGACTGCTTTGGCTTCGGTACAGCAGGAGCTTCATCAGACTCAGAGTCAGCTGAGGGTCATTCACGGCAGTCCCTTGGACTAAGATGCGGGTGATGAGGCCCTCAAGGTTGGCATACGGACCGATGATATTGGGTTCTGCGTCGCGTGTGCCATCTGCCCTTGGTGCTGAGGGACCAGGGTTGAAGTCTAACCCAAATTTCTTCTTGTCTGCTTCGCTGATTGTTGGGCAAACTGGAAGTTGCGCTTGAACAGATTGTCGTCACGACACCAGAGTAGTGACGACGGATGCATCATCAGGCTGTGGTCCTCGGACCATGCATGGGTAGAAGCCTTGAGCAATGGCTTCATCTCTGGTCCTGGGTATGAGATTCTTGTAAAGATGTCCCCACGGTCTCTTGATGGCACTTTTCTCAGCATATTCCTGGGTTACAAATTGGTATTTGAACCATTGTTCTGCCCAATAGCGTCGAATCCATTGGATTCGGGTCTTGCGCTGACCATAATTCTCTTCAGGATCTGTTTTATACATTTCTGCCAGATCATCAGGTAGATCTTTGGATGTTCCTTCACGTCACTGTCTGCCCCCCTTCCTTGCTGCTGTTTCTGAAGCCATAAACTTTAACTTGAAAGGCTTCAAGATGTTCAAAGGCTTCAAAGTCTTTTTCTTGCTGGACCAACAGGAACTGGCTTCAGGAGAATTTATGTGATGCTGTAGGAATTCTGCAAATGAATGCAGACTATGAGAACCAAAGGATTCTCCCGGACATGTACCTGTGACAGCATTAAGGTGCGAGGGAAGGGGAAGAGGTCATATGCATTCTCAGAAGGTTTTGAAGATTAATCAAGTTTAGAAGACATTGACCTCATCGTGCGAAGACATTCACTCATAGATAAGAAGTTGGTTCCAGATTTTTACGAACCCACAGATCAGTACAAGTGAGGAATCTAACTACTTCATGAAGCACAAGTGAATATACTAGGCATGTTATGAGATGCAGATTGAGATATCTAACTTGTGTGAAGAGAAACTTCTTATGGTAGAAAGTGACAGAACCATGAGATCAAAAGGGGCTGTAAAAAGAAGTTTTATTTACCACACTTGGAACTGCTAGACGGAGTGGGAGATGATGCCGAGCAGTTCAATCCTCCGTGCCCTAACTTGGCGATGGAAGACACCTACGGCGACGGCGGAGAGGACGATGTCCGCGATCGGTGTGAAGACGGCGTCGGAGAGCTTGTGGCAGCGAAGCGCTTCGTCGCCGGCGTCTTCGAGAGCTAGCGGTGGCGCTAGGGTTCGTGCGAGGGTGGAAGAAGGAGATAATGATCGCGGTAAGTGTGAATTTATGGGCACAGGGGCGGCACTGTGCTATTACTCAGGTGCCCCTGGCGATTCGCATCTGAGGAACGTGGCCATCATGCGGTATTTTGGGGGCAGTTCCACGTCCCACGCACGCCTGGATTGTTGGGTGGTCGTTCCTACTTCTCCGGATTTCATGTGGATAAATGAGCATTGAAAACGGACTTAAATGTTGTCTCTGTGTCTTCTGCTGACAAGGACACAGAGAAGACATTCGACAGTTTCAATAGAATGCATATGACTTGGAGAGACAGAGTTTGAGATAGAAAGCATAGAGAGATTAGGGTCCGATCACATTCACTTAGTTCAAAAAGATTCAACCAAGAAGACATAGATATAACTGAATGCTGTAGAGGACAGAACACTAGTATATATATATATATATATCTATACAATCAACGTAGTGAAGATAATCATGAAGACATGTTCGAAGCCAAACCAAATGTGAAGACATTGTAAGGTAATGCCATGAGAGAAACACTTCAGAATAGAACGTTTGGTGGTGGCGTTACCCACCGTATAGGAAGTATTAGACCCAGACACGGCGCACAATTATCGTGGCGCTCCGAAGTCAAATTCCACATTAATGTATTCACACTTAGAATGTATGTCTTCATTAATTGAAGATATACTTCACTTCGTGTGTTGCACATCTAAGTCATCAACATGCATAAGGGTTAGGATGTGTGCCTGATCACAGGACATTTGAGGATTCCAGGATATTTAGCTCACACCGTAACTTGCAAAACCTCTTCTCATCCAAGGGCTTGGTGAAGATATCTGCCAATTGCTCTTCAGTGTTGACGTGTATGATATCAATGTCTTCCTTCACAACATGATCTCTGAGAAAGTGATGACGAATTTCAATGTGCTTTGTCTTCGAGTGCTGAACTGGGTTGTTGGCAATCTTGATGGCGCTTTCGTTGTCGCGGTAAAGTGGCACTTGCTTCAGATGAATGCCATAGTCCTTGAGTGTTAGCTTCATCCACAGAAGCTGAGCACAGCAAGATCCAGCAGCAATGTATTCAGATTCAGCAGTGGAGAGAGATATATAGTTCTGCTTCTTTGAAGACCAACATACAAGTGATCGTCCCAGAAAGTGACATGTGCCTGATGTAGACTTGCGATCAACTTTGTCACCAGCATAATCAGCATCCGAGAATCCAACCAAATCAAACTCTGAGCCCTTTGGATACCATAATCCTAGAGTTGGGGGGTGAGCCAAATATCGAAGAATTCGCTTCACGGCTAAGTGATGCGACTCCTTTGGTGCCGCTTGAAATCGAGCACACATGCAAACACTAAGCATAATATCTGGCCTAGATGCACATAAATAAAGTAAAGAACCAATCATGGAGCGGTATACCTTTTGATCGAACTCTTTACCATTTGCGTCAGGACCCAGATGATGTTTGGCTGGCATTGGTGTTGTGAAGCCTTTGCAGTCTTCCATACCAAACTTCTTCAGGCAATCTTTGAGATACTTATCTTGAGATATGAAGATGCCATTGCGTTGTTGTCGTATTTGAAGACCAGGGAAGAACTTTAGCTCCCCCATCATGGACATCTGATATTGCTCTTGCATCATGTATCCAAACTCTTCACTGTACTTCTGATTTGTGCAGCCGAAGATAATGTCATCCACATATATTTGGCACACAAACAGTTCACCATCATATGTCTTCGTGAAAAGAGTGGGACCTAGGGAACCAGGTATGAAGCCTTTGCTCTTCAGGAAGTATTTGAGTGTGTCATACCAGGCCCTAGGGGCTTGTTTGAGGCCATACAGTGCCTTGTTGAGCTTGTATACCATGTCAGGATGTTTTGGATTTTCAAAGCCAGGCGGTTGTGCAACATACACTTCTTCTTCAATCTTGCCATTGAGAAAGGCACTCTTCACATCCATTTGATATAGAAGTATGTTATGATGATTTGCATAGGCCAGCAGTATGCGTATGGCTTCAAGCCTAGCCACAGGAGCAAACGTTTCATCGAAGTCAATGCCTTCCACTTGAGTATATCCTTGAGCAACGAGACGAGCTTTGTTTCTGACAACTTGACCATGCTCATCTTGCTTGTTGCGGTATATCCATTTGGTGCCTATTATGTTGTGCTTCCGTGGATCAGGACGCTTAACCAGTTCCCATACATTATTCAGCTCAAACTGTTGAAGCTCTTCTTGCATAGCTTGAATCCATTCAGGTTCCATGAAGGCTTCTTCAACTTTCTTGGGTTCTGATATTGAGATGAATGCGAAGTGCCCACAGAAATTTGCTAGCTGAGTTTCCCTTGAACGAGTGAGTGGACCAGGTGCATTGATGCTATCAATTATTCTTTCAATTTGCACTTCATTGGCAACACGAGGATGTACAGGTCGAAGATTTTGCTCTTGCTGATATGTGTTGTTGTTGTTGGGAGGAATGTCTTCAGGCTGAGCATTGTCTTCATGTTGATCAGGTGCTGAGATGATAAGTTCTTCTTCAGCATGAGCTTCAGAAGGTATAATCTCTCCAGTTCCCATTAGCTTGATTGATTCACTCGCTGGAATTTCATCTAGCACATTTGGCAGTTGCTCTCTTTGTGAACCATTTGTCTCATCGAACCGCACATCCACTGTTTCAACCACTTTGTAATGAAAGAGATTGAAGACTCTGTAGGAGTGCGAATCCTTTCCATATCCAAGCATAAAACCCTCATGTGCTTTTGGTGCAAACTTTGAGGTGTGGTGTGGGTCCTTGATCCAGCACCTTGCGCCAAATGCTCTGAAGTAACTGACATTTGGCTTCTTGCCAGTTAGGAGTTCATAAGATGTCTTGTTCAGAAGCTTGTGAAGATAAACACGATTGATTGTATGGCATGCAGTGTCAATGGCTTCAGTCTAGAATTTTCTTGGAGTCTTGTATTCATCTAGCATCGTTCTGGCCATCCCAATGAGTGTTCTGTTCTTGCGTTCGACGACGCCATTCTGCTGTGGCGTGTACAGAGCTGAGAATTCATGTGTGATGCCCAAGGTATCAAGATATGTATCAAGTCCAGTGTTCTTGAATTCAGTGCCATTGTCACTTCTGATGTGCTTTATCTTGGCGCCAAACTTGATCATAGCACGATTGGCGAAGCGTCTGAAGACATCCTGCACTTCAGTCTTGTAAAGAATTATGTGCACCCAAGTATATCTAGAATAATCATCAACAATAACGAAGCCATAGAGGCAAGCAGTAGTAGTAAAAGTTGAGTAGTGAGTGGGACCAAAAAGATCCATGTGAAGCAGTTCGAAGGGTCGAGTAGTGGTCATGATTGTCTTCGAGGGATGTTTTGCCCTCGTCATCTTCCCTGCTTCACAGGCACCGCATAAGTGATCTTTCTTGAACTTGATGCCCTCGATGCCTATGACATGCTTCTTCTTCGCAAGGGTGTGGAGGTTCCTCATGCCAGCATGCCCAAGCCTCCGATGCCAAAGCCAGCATTCTGAGGCTTTTGCAAGAAGACATACTGCAAGTTGTGGCCCTGCTGAGAAATCTACCACATACAAATCATCTTTCCGATACCCTTCAAACACTAGAGACTTGTCAGATTCCATTAGTACCAGGCAACGATATTTTCCAAATATTACGACCATGTTCAAATCGCAAAGCATTGAGACAGACATTAAGTTGAAACCAAGGGATTCAACAAGCATGACTTTATCCATGTGTTGATCCTTTGAGATTGCAACTCTACCTAGACCCAATACCTTACTTTTACCAGTGTCAGCAAATGTGATGTGGCTCTTGTCAGATGGACGTAAGGTTGAGTCCATAAGAAGGCTTCTTTTGCCAGTCATGTGATTTGTACACCCACTGTCAATAATCCATTCTGAAGACTTTGAAGACGCTGGTGTCGTACCCTACAGTGCAGTTAGGGGGATAGGCTTCACGAAGAGAATTGTGAAGCAAAAACATTTGACGAACCAGTGGGTTATGAAAACTTAGATCCAGATTAGGACTAATAGGGAGAGTAGCATGCGATTCAGGAACAAAGTACATAATGATGCCATTCGGGCATTTTTATCTTGCGCCCTACAAGACTTTTAAGGTCCCCAGCAATAGCATCAGAAGATTTTGGTTTTCTGCTGGAGACCTTTCCCTGCAAAAGAGAGTTAAGCCTTCTTAACCACCCACATCTTCAAGGGTGGCTTAGAAGCAATAAGTCTAAGTGCAGCATCTGAAAATTTTGGCTTTGAAGCCTTAGCAAACAGTCTTGCAGGTGGACAATAGTACTCATAAGAATAAGCAGAATAATTTTTGGTCATATGAACATGACGGTTTGATGAACCGCTCTCATATTCATATGCCTGAGTATGGTTTCCCTGCAAAACATTTGCGTTAGTGTGACTCAGGTGAGTCCTCTGTTTGTATGAAGCCTTTGGACCGTATGAAGCCTTTGGTCTGAGGTTTGTCTTCTTCAAGTGAGGTGTCATGAAGACATTCACAGGAAGATTTTCCAGACACTTTTTCGAAACCCAGATCTTCTTCATAGGCGGTCCATTTCTGCAGTTAGTACCAATGTACCTGGCAAACACTTCACCATTCTAATTCTTAAACAGTTTATAGTTTGCATCAAAGGATTCATCAATGATAATGGGGTTAGCACAAGTGAAGCCAGATAAATTGGATGGATCTGCTGAAGGTTCCTTTGCAGCAACCCATGTGGTTTTGGGGTACTGCTTAGGTTTCCAGTAAGAGCCATCTGCATTTATTTTCCTTACGAACCCAACACCCTCTTTCCTAGGGTTTTGGTTCAGAATCTGCTTCTTGAGGACATCACATAATGTCTGATGTCCTTTAAGACTTTTGTACATCCCTGTTTCAAGCAATGTCTTCAACCTAGCATTCTCATCAGCAATAGAAGTGGTATCCTCAGCAGAGGGGTTATTTACCACATCAACAGTTGAAGATATTGCAACAGCAGTAGCAGTGGAACATTCAGCAACAGAAGTAGCATTATCACGCTCAATGCATTTAAGACATGGTGGTTCAAATCCTTCCTGAGCGGAACTGATCTGTTCGGCGCGAAGTGACTCGTTTTCCTTTTGAAGATCTTCATGAGCCGCTCTCAATTTCTCAAGTTCTTGCTTCCTTTGAAGATAATCATAGGAAAGCTTTTCATCAGTTGTTGAGAGAGTATCATGACGATCTTCAAGTTCCTGATACTTAACGTGAAGATTTTTTATGTCTTCAATTAAGGATTCAGATCGAGTCATTTCAGCACCCAACAGATCATCGCTTCTGTCTAACAGTTTTTGAATATGTTCCATGGCTTTCTATTGTTCAGTTGCAATTTTAGCAAATGTTTTGTAACTGGGTTTTGAATCACAATCAGAGTCATCGTCACTAGATGTTTGATAGTGAGTAGTGCGTTTGTTTACCTTGGCACCGCGTGCCATGAAGCAGTAGGTAGGAGTGGAGTAGTCCTTGTCATTTGCATCGGTGTCGGTGATGAAGTCATTGTCTTCAGTGTTGAAGATGGACTTGGCGACGTATGCTGTAGCCAGACTTGCAATGCCAGAATCAGACTCCTCCTCAGACTCCACCTCTGCCTCCTCAGAAGCGGACTCCTCCTCTGAATCCATTTCCTTGCCAACAAACGCACGTGCCTTGCCAGATGAGCTCTTCTTGTGTGATGAAGACTTTGAGGAAGACTTGGAAGAAGACTTTGTGTATTTCTTCTTCTTCTTGTCGTCAGAGTCATATTCCTTGCTCTTCTTCTTCTTTCTGTTCTCATTCTCCCACTGTGGACACTCAGAGATGAAGTGTCCAGTTTTCTTGCACTTGTGGCATGTTTTCTTCTTGTAGTCATGAGCAGAAGCTTCATCATTCCTTGAGCTTGATCGTGAAGACTTTCTGAAGCCTTTATTCTTGGTGAATTTTTGGAACTTCTTCACTAGGATTGCAAGTTCCCTTCCAATGTCTTCAGGATCATCAGAACTGCTGTCAGATTCTTCTTCAGATGAGGAAACAGCTTTTGCCTTCAAGGCATGAGTTCGCCCATAGTTTGGACCGTAGATATCTCTTTTCTCAGAAAGCTGAAACTCATGTGTGTTGAGCCTCTCAAGTGTGTCAGATGGATCGAGTGTCTTGAAATCAGGACGTTCTTGAATCATCAGGGCTAGGATGTCAAACGAACTATCAAGTGATCTCAGCAGCGTCTTGACGACTTCATGTTTGGTGATCTCAATAGCGCCGAGGGCTTGAAGCTCATTTGTGATGTCAGTGAGTCGATCAAATGTGTGCTGGACATTCTCATTGTAATTTCGCTTGAAGCGGTTGAAGAGGTTGCGAAGGACACTGATTCTCTGATCTCTCTGGGTTGAGATGCCTTCATTGACCTTGGAGAGCCAGTCCCAGACCAGCTTGGATGTCTTCAAAGAACTCACACGACCATACCGTCCTTTGGTCAGATGACCACAGATGATGTTCTTGGCAGTAGAGTCCAGTTGAACGAATTTCTTGACATCAGCAGCAGTGACACCTTCTACAGCCTTGGGAACGCCGTTCTCGACGACATACCATAGGTCGATGTCAATGGCTTCAAGATGCATACGCATCTTATTCTTCCAGTAGGGATATTCAGTTCCATCGAAGACGGGGCACGCAGCGGAGACTTTAATTATCCCTGCAGTCGACATAGCTAAAACTCCAGGTGGTTAAACCGAATCACACAGAACAAGGGAGCACCTTGCTCTGATACCAATTGAAAGTGCGTTATATCGACTAGAAGGGGGGTGAATAGGCGATTTTTATGAATGTCTTCAAAACGTGGAAGTTATGAAGACAAACAGTAGAGATATGCCTATCACTATGCAGCGGAAGTTAGATTACACTAGGCAAGCCATGGTCAAGTATTCAATAGAGTGAAAGAACAATGACAAGTACCTGCAGTGTAATAAGGATCAGGTAGGAAGAAGTTATGAAGCCAAACAAATCATACAGTTACGTTGTGAAGACAAAAGATATAGCAAGCATGCAATGGCTTCACAATGAGTAACAGTAAGTAAAAGGAAGTGAAGATGAAACCAGTGACTCGTTGAAGACAATGATGTGTTGGACCAGTTCTAGTTGCTGTGACAACTGTATGTCTGGTTGGAGCGGCTAGGTATTTAAACCTTAGGACACACAGTCCCGGACACCCAGTCCTGAACACGCAGCTCAGGACACCAAGTCCTCACCGTATTCTCCTTGAGCTAAGGTCACATAGTCCTCGCCCAATCACTCTGGTAAGTCTTGAAGGTAGACTCCCAAACCTTCACAAACTTCGTTCACTGGCAATCCACAATGTCTCTTGGATGCTCAGAACGCGACGCCTAACCGTCTGGAGGATGCACAGTCCTCAAGTGTAATAAGTCTTCAGATCACTCAGACAAGAAGACTTAAGTGATGCCCAATTTACTCTGGCTCTGGGTGGTTAGGGCTTTTCTCCTCGCTAGGAATTTTCTCTCAAAGGCTTCGAGGTGGGTTGCTCTCAAACGACAAAAGCCGTGCACTGAAATCTGAGCAGCCAACCGTTTATGGTTGTAGGGGGTGGGCTATTTATAGCCACTTGGCAACCCGACCTGATTTGTCCGAAATGACCCTGGGTCACTAAGGAACTGACACGTGTCTCAATGGTCAGAGATTTCAAACTCTCATGGCAACTTTACTTGGGCTACAAGCAAAGCTGACTTGTCCGGCTCTGGACAAGATTCGCTCTCATTGTCTTCACACGAAGACATAGGTTTTTGGTTTAGGCATCACTTCAGTCATTCTAACTGGTTCTCCTGGACCCCACTTAACAGTACGGTGGTTCCTATGACTCAACACAAAAGAAAAAGAACTATGATAGATCTAAGTCTTCGAGCTCCATAGGCTTCATAAAGTGTCTTTTTTTGTCATAGTCTTCAATGTGAATATCTTCATATGCACCTTTGACTTCAATGTCTTCATACATTTTTAGGGGTCATCTCTGGTAGTAAAACCGGATCAATGAGGGACTTCTACCTGTGTTATCCTGCAATTCTCACAAACACATTAGTCCCTCAACTAGGTTTGTCGTCAATACTCCAAAACCAACTAGGGGTGGCACTAGATGCACTTACAGAAATAATACATACTGATGTATGCGATCCGATGAGTGTTAAGGCTCGCGGCGGGTATCATTATTTTCTAACCTTCACAGATGATTTGAGCAGATATGGGTATATCTACTTGATGAAACATAAGTCTGAAACATTTGAAAAGTTCAAAGAATTTCAGAGTGAAGTGGAAAATCATCGTGACAAGAAAATAAAGTTTCTACGATCTAATCGCAGAGACGAATATTTGAGTTACGAGTTTGGTCTTCAATTAAAACAATGTGGAATAGTTTCACAAACTCATGCCACCTGGAACACCACAGCATAATGGTGTGTCCGAACGTCATAACCGTACTTATATTGGATATAGTACAATCTATGATGTTTCTTACCGATTTACCAATATCGTTTTGGGATCATGCATTAGAGACAGCTGCATTCACGTTAAAAAGGGGCACCATCTAAGTCCGTTGAGACGACACATTCTGAACTGTGGTTTGGCAAGAAACCAAAATTGTCGTTTCTTAAAGTTTGGGATTGTGATGCCTATATGAAAAAGTTTCATCCTGATAAGCTCAAACCCAAATCGGAGAAATACGTCTTCATAGGATACCCAAAGGAGACTGTTGGGTACACCTTCTATCACAGATCCGAAGGCAAGACATTCGTTGCTAAGAATGGATCCTTTCTAGAGAAGGAGTTTCTCTTAAAAGAAGTGAGTGGGAGGAAAGTAGAACTTGATAAGGTAATTGTACCTTCTCCCTTATTGGAAAGTAGTTCATCATAGAAATCTGTTCCTGTGACTACTACACCAATTAGTGAGGAAGCTAATGATGATGATCATGTAACTTCAGATCAAGTTACTACCGAATCTCGTAGGTTAACCAGAGTGAGATCCGCACCAGAGTGGTACGGTAATCTTGTTCTGGAGGTCATTCTACTTGACCATGACGAACCTACGAACTATGAGGAAGCGATGATGAGCCCAGATTCCACAAAATTGCTTGAGGCCATGAAATCTGAGATAGGATCCATGTATGAGAACAAACTATGGACTTTGGTTGACTTGCCCGATGTTCGACAAGCCATTGAGATTAAATAGATCTTCAAGAGGAAGACGGACGCTGATAGTAGTGTTACTATCTACAAAGCTAGAATTGTCGCAAAAGGTTTTCGACAAGTTCAAGGTGTTGACTACGATGAGAGTTTCTCACTCGTATCTATGCTTAAGTCTGTCCGAATCATGTTAGCAATTGCCGCATTTTATGAAATCTGGTAAATGGATAAACAAAACTTTAGTCCTTAATGGATTTATTGTATATGATGCAACCAGAAGGTTTTTTCAATCCTAAAGGTGCTAACAAAATATACAAGCTCCAGCGATCCATCTATGGACTGGTGCAAGCATCTCAGAGTTGGAATATACGCTTTGATAAGTTGATCAAAGCATATAGTTTTATACAGACTTGCGGTGAAGCATGTATTTACAAGAAAGTGAGTGGGAGCACTACAGCATTTCTGATAAGTATATGTGAATGACATATTGTTGATCGAAGATAATGTAGAATTATTCTGCAAAGCATAAAGGAGTGTTTGAAAGGAGTTTTTCAAAGAAAGACCTCGGTGAAGCTGCTTACATATTGAGCATCAAGATCTATAGAGATAGATCAAGACGCTTGATAAGTTTTCCAATGAGTACATACCTTGACAAAATTTTGAAGTAGTTCAAAATGGAACAGTCAAAGAAAGAGTTCTTGCCTGTGTTGCAAGGTGTGAAATTGAGTAAGACTCAAAGCCTGACCACGACAGAAGATAGAAAGAGAATGAAAGTCATTCCCTATGCCTCAGCCATAGATTCTATAAAGTATGCCATGTTGTGTACCAAATCTGTTGTATAGCCTACACTGTGTTAAGCAAGGGAATACAATAGTGATCTAGGAAGTAGATCACTGGACAGCGGTCAAAATTATCCTTAGTGAAATAAGGATATGTTTCTCGATTATGGACATAACAAAAAGGTTCATCGTAAAGGGTTACGTCGATGCAAGTTTTGACACTAATCCAGATGACTCTAAGTCTCAATCTGGATACATATTGAAAGTGGGAGCAATTAGCTAGAGTAGCTCCGTGCAGAAGCATTGTTGACATAGAAATTTGCAAAATACATACAGATCTGAATGTGGCAGACCCGTTGACTAAACTTCTCTCACAAGCAAAACATGATCACACCTTAGTACTCTTTGGGTGTTAATCGCATAGCGATGTGAACTAGATTACTGAATCTAGTAAACCCTTTGGGTGTTGGTCACATGGCGATGTGAAATATGGGTGTTAATCACATAATGATGTGGACTATTGATGTTAATCACATGGTGATGTGATCTTGATTATTGACTCTAGTGCAAGTGGGAGACTGAAGGAAATATGCCCTAGAGGCAATAATAAAGTTATTATTTATTTCCTTATATCATGATAAATGTTTATTATTCATGCTAGAATTGTATTAACCGGAAACATAATACATGTGTGAATACATAGACAAACATAGTGTCACTAGTATGCCTCTACTTGACTAGCTCGTTGATCAAAGATGGTTATGTTTCCTAACCATAGACATGTGTTGTCATTTGATTAACGGGATCATATCATTAGGAGAATGATGTGATTGACATGACTCATTCCATTAGCTTAGCACCCGATCGTTTAGTATGTTGCTATTGCTTTCTTCATGACTTATACATGTTCCTATGACTATGAGATTATGCAACTCCCGTTTGCCAGAGGAACACTTTGTGTGCTACCAAACGTCACAACGTAACTGGGTGATTATAAAGGAGCTCTACAGGTGTCTCCGAAGGTAAATGTTGGGTTGGCGTATTTCGAGATTAGGATTTGTCACTCCGATTGTCGGAGAGGTATCTCTGGGCCCTCTCGGTAATGCACGTCACATAAGCCTTGCAAGCATTGCAACTAATGAGTTAGTTGCTAGATGATGTATTACAAAACGAGTAAAGAGACTTGCCGGTAACGAGATTGAACTAGGTATTGAGATACCGACGATCGAATCTCAGGCAAGTAACATACCGATGACAAAGGGAACAACGTATGTTGTTATGCGGTCTGACCGATAAAGATCTTCGTAGAATATGTAGGAGCCAATATGAGCATCCAGGTTCCGCTATTGGTTATTGACCGGAGACGTGTCTTGGTCATGTCTACATTGTTCTCGAACCCGTAGGGTCCGCACGCTTAAGGTTTCAATGATAGTTATATTATGAGTTTATGAGTTTTGATGTACGGAAGTTAGTTCGGAGTCCCGGATGTGATCACGGACATAACGAGGAGTCTCGAAATGGTCGAGAAATAAAGATTGATATATTGGACGGCTATATTCGGACACCGGAAGTGTTCCGGGTGATTTCGGAGAAAATCGGAGAGCCGGAGGGTTACCGGAACCCTACCGGGAGAAGTAATGGGCCATATGGGCCTTAGTGGAGAGAGAGAAGGGCAGCCAGGGTGGGCCGCGCGCCTCCTCCCCCCTGGTCCGAATTGGACTAGGAGAAGGGGGGCGGCGCCCCCCTTTCCTTCTCCCTCCCCACTTCCTTCCCCCTCCTAGTAGGAGTCCTACTCCTACTAGGAGGAGGACTCCTCCTTGGCGCGCCATAGGGCCGGCCAGCCTCCTCCCCTTGCTCCTTTATATACAGGGGCAGGGGGCACCCCTAGACACACTAGTTGATCCACGTGATCGTATTCTTAGCCGTGTGCGGTGCCCCCTTCCACCATAATCCTCGATAATATTATAGCGGTGCTTAGGCGAAGCCCTGTGACGGTAGTACATCCAGATCGTCACCACGCCGTCGTGCTGACGGAACTCTTCCCCGACACTTTGCTGGATCGGAGTCCGGGGATCGTCACCGAGCTGAATGTGTGCTAAAACTCGGAGGTGCCATAGTTTCGGTGCTTGATCGGTCGGGCCGTGAAGACGTACGACTACATCAACCGCGTTGTGCTAACGCTTCCGCTGTTGGTCTATAAGGGTACGTAGATCGCACTCTCCCCTCTCGTTGCTATGCATCACCATGATCTTGCGTGTGCGTAGGAAATTTTTTGAAATTACTACGTTCCCCAACAGTGTTATCGTTATTTCTGGCGAGGCGTGATTTGGGGCGGCGCTTGCGCCGCGCCGCCGCTTTGACTGCTTCACGAGGGAATAAGCCTTCGGTGCGTCCTTCCGTTCCTCGTCGTATTTTGGTGTGTCCACCATGTATACGTCATATGATGAAGTGGACGTCCAGCGCCCTCTGGGCGGTGGTTCCTCTTCGCCTCCCGCATCGTTGTCCATACCGTCGATGTCTTCGGAGTCGAAGTCGAGCATGTCGGTTGAGTCATCGACAGTGGCTATTAAGTGGGTGGTGGGTGGGCATCGAATTTCTTCGTCGTCCACATCCCAATCCTGTTGGCCATAATACGGCCAGGGCTCTCCTGACAAAGAGAGAGACCTTAGTGAATTCAGAATGTCGCCGAAGGGCGAGTGCTGAAAGATATTCGCGGCGGTGAATTTCATGATGGGCGCCCAATCAGATTCGATTGGCAGGGGCGCGGATGGTTCGGGGTCCGGAAGAGAGTCCGGCACCTTGGAGTCACGGGCTGCACGGAGATTTATGATGGTGTTCGGCTTGATCGCCGTTGAGACTGCAACCCCTAAGGCGGTGTCTGACCACCCGTCCTCGATTGGCGCAGTTGGCTCCGAACTAAGGGTCGGAGCTGATGCGGGCGCGGCTTTTGGGGTACTGTTCGGCGGTAGAGCTAGGTCATACCCATCGCGACAGTGGGGCGCGCCCGGCTGCGGCTCGAATCCGTCGAAGATCAAGTCTCCGCGGATGTCGGTCATGTAGTTCGAACTTCCAAATCTGACCTGATGGCCAGGGGCATAGCTTTCAATCTACTCCAGATGGCCAAGCGAATTAGCCTGCAGTGCAAAGCCGCCGAATACGAAGATCTGTCCGGGGAGAAAAGTCTCACCCTGGACCGCATCGCTATCGATGATAGTAGGAGCCATCAAGCCTAACGGCGACAACACAGAGGAACTCTCAATGAAAGCACCAATGTCGGTGTCAAAACCGACGGATCTCGGGTAGGGGGTCCCGAACTGTGCGTCTAGGCCGGATGGTAACAGGAGGCAAGGGACACGAAGTTTTACCCAGGTTCGTGCCCTCTTGATGGAGGTAAAACCCTACGTCCTGCTTGATTAATATTGAAGATATGGGTGTTACAAGAGTAGATCTACCACGAGATCAGAGAGGCTAAACCCTAGAAGCTAGCCTATGGTATGATTGTATGTTGTGATTGTTGTCCTACGGACTAAAACCCTTCGGTTTATATAGACACCGGAAAGGGTTAGGGTTACACAAGGTCGGTTACAAAGGAGGAGATATCCATATATGTATTGCCTAGCTTGCCTTCCACGCCAAGTAGAGTCCCATCCGGACACGAGACGAAGTCTTCAATCTTGTATCTTCATAGTCTAACAGTCCGGCTAATGGAGATAGTCCGGCTGTCCGGAGACCCCCTAATCCAGGACTCCCACAATCACCATGTCTGAAGTTGATGCAGATTAGATGCTCTATGATGCATATAGCCAGCCGCGAAAGCCGACGGAAAGATCCCACCTTTTTCACAAGTTTCCTGAAATAATTCATCACATAAGATGATTACTTTTATCAAGATTGATTCCCTGCTTCTGTGAACAAAAGAGAACTAACATCCAGGTTATAATGGGTATGGATATTATTATTTTGAACTTCTAGAAAGTACATTTTGCACCAATTTGAATAAAAATACAGGGGCCACAAGTGTGTTCCTTGGGAGATTATCGAGATTCACCGTGTAGCTAAGATAATTACTTCATCACTGAATTATGGACAACAAACATGCCAGGACGTACAAAAACACATTTCTGACAACACATCTCTTCAAACATAGAACTTTATATAGCAATCAACACCATTACAGCAAAAGTATCGAGGAGTAGTCACGGTGTTAAATCAATATTTATAATAGTAAAATACAATAACTTTCCTTTATCGGTAAGTTCAAAGAAACATGGTTATGTAGAAATATTGAGAACATCAGGATGAAAAGCAGAGGCAGAAACAAAAACCTTGGCCAGTGAAATAAGCGCCTTCTCCTTAAGTTCATCTACAGGAACCATATTCAGAGCTGCTTCCTGTCGCACCGGATCCTCATACTACATACAAAATGAGCGTCAGAGGACAAGGATCAGAAATAAGCACAATATTAGGGAATGATTTGCAATTGAAAATATCCAATTACATTCACATACCTTCAGAACCTGGCACATGTATAACTCTTTCTCTGAACACCTCTCCTCCATCACTTTGTATGTCGTACTATTGCAGTAGAACCTGGCACATTGCATGCTGTACAGTCGGAGGTTTGTAAGCAAATTAACACACAATTAAATGAGTGATAGGGCAGGACCAGATAGAACATTCAATCCTTAAACTTATACTCAATAAACTGGAAGAGAAACACATCATGTTACATGTGTGTAGCCAAGTATAGTTGAAAGCAAACTTGATATAACTCGGTATAAAGTTGAACCATACAACTTCACATATTCAATAAACTGGAAGAGAAATGCATCATGTTGCAGATATAACTCGATATGAAGTTGAACCATACAACTTAACATATTCAATAAACTGGAAGAGAAATGCATCATGTTGCAGGTGTAGCCAAGTACAGTTGAAAGAGAACTTGATATAATTCTGTAAGGTTGAAAGTATAAAACTTCATGCAAGGTAAAGCAAGCCAAATCAGATGGGAAATGAGGGCAACGACATGCACCTGGAGCAAGACAGCGCACAATCTCGTGTTGTTGCTCTTTGAAATAGAGAACAATTTATTATCAACTAAAACCAGTCCAGTAGATGAACAATAAGATAGAGCAGCTCAGATGCATCAATAATTTACCTACATTTATGAATCAATTTTTATGAAACAAACCATGGTTTATTTGCAGACCAATGCAACATAGAAAGAATGAAATAAAACTGAATCAAGCTTACATTCTCCCTGTCATTGGCCGCCTCCCCTCCCATGCAGCCACACCCCAGATCCGGAACATTAAAATGATCAGCAGACCAAGCACCATGATAGCACACACATAAACGATAATACACATGTACCTAGGAAATAGAGCAGCTAACCTTGACGAGGAGAACAAAGATGGAATAGATCATAGAACCTGCTAAACAAACGAGAATGATCTGGTCAGAGCACAACCATGGTACAATACATATAGAAGCAAAAGAACATTGCACAAATAAAGGACCAAAGCTGGTCATGTAGAATCTACGGAGGTGGCAGTTAGATTCTGGCACAAGAGAGGGATTTCATCGCCTCCAGCTTGAGCTTGGCTGCGGGCTGTCTTACATTGCGTCCGACTCAAAGGCAAGGTGAGGAGGCAGGGGAGGGGGGCAAAAGGGATGGGAGAAGGACCTGCGAGAGCGACGACGTCGTCCTTGCCTGCCTTGTAGGAGACGACGCTTCTGGAAACTCATGCGTTGCGCTCACCGGCGCTCGCTGTTGCCCAGCCGACGAGTCTCCCCCAACCTCCGACCCCACCCACATCCGCCGCTCCTTCAACCCATGCTGCTTCCGCCCGCAGCCGCCGTGCCCATCATGGCATGCGGTCCTGCCCCCTCTTCCTCGGCCAGCTCTCATGGCTTCCATGGCGTTGTCAACCTGGGATGTCCGATGCATCATGGTCATCATCGCGCCGTCCTCTTCGATCTATGGCGGCAGCGAGGATGCCGGATATGAGGTGGAGGACGAGCGGCACAAGCGGGACCGCGTGGGGCGAGGAGGAGGAAGAGAGGGAGAAGAGGAGGCGGCGGAGCCCAGGCATGCTCGGGGTGGAGCACGGCAGGATGGAGGCGGCCGTGGGATTGGGGAAAGGGGTCTAGGGTTCCACGACCCACTAGAAGCATGACGCGCGCGAGGAGAGGATTGGCCAAAATCCTTTTGCACCTGCGTGATGTTTCACCCAGTCGATAGATGCCAGAAATGAGCCCACCAGTCATACCCTAGAAAAACTTACCAACAGGTGAATATTAGATTTACCAGAGTTGAAGATCTGACGGCCCAAACTCAGAATGAGGATGATCCGACGGTCAGGAATGCATGACATTGGGGGATCACCGTGGGAGTGAGTTGGCTAGCTTCTGTTTTGTTTTAAATGCTTCATGAGCTTCACTTATATATTTTGAGCTTGGATATTGGTTAGTCTATATTAATTGTAGAAAGCTCCATGAACTTCACTTATATCTTTTGGAGTATGAACAATACCATCATTTAAAATGGGTTTGGAAGAGTGTCAACTTTAGGAATTAGTGATCCCACTATCTTGGAGGGTGTTGAATCTTAGTGTGATACTAGACCATAGTGGCGCGCGTTGCCGCGCCCGTCAGTTTTTTCTATAAAATGATAGGAATTTCTATAAATATATTAAGACATGAACCATAAAAGTAAATTTGCATTAAGACCAATAAATATCTCCAGTAATTATTTTTTGTGGGCGATTAAATATCTCAGTAATTAAACATATAAAATTAGTTGATACTGAGCGAAATAGTGCAAAGTCGGTTCGAGCCTTGTGGGTATTTAGTTAGGACTGTCCATGGATAAATGTTTGATTTTTGTTATGCATCCTACCCGCCACCTTGTTAGCCTTTAACTCCAGGTGCATACGGCCTCGCAACATGCTCCAACTTACCCATTTGTAAAAAAGCACACCATTATAGTATTTCCCTACTATTTTTTCTTGTATTTAAGCATTTACAGAGCTGTAATATATTTTCTTAATAGCACAGATTAACACCTCTTGAAGAATCAACAATCCAAACAATATACCAGTTTAGGGGGTATTCCTAAATTATGAACGCAAAATTTTAGGATGATTCTTAGTCTTCACACCATGTATATTCATAGTAACTCACCACAAATACTTCACTCCATATATATTCAGATAACTTTACTCCATATTCAGATAATTCACATGACACAAATTTTGAGTATATGGCACGACATTTGATAAGACAGTTGGTGAGTGCAAGTCTGTTTCATCAACCAATGCTACCTGCAGATTTTCAACCTTACACGAGGTAAAAGATATGGACCAAACATATAATTATTGGCAGTTGGATTCCTTACCCCTAATCAACCATTAGTTGGAAAGCCTATAGAAAAAAAACACTGGGGCAGAGAGGAAAGTAATTTGATAAATTTGGAAGAAAAATATAATTCTGTCACTACATAGTTAATGATTTCTGTTGTGAGAATCCTTTTTTGCTTATAGTTTCAGCTATTTGTTCTGCTATAGATAGGAAAGTAGAAAAGGCACCTCAAGTTTCAGATTGTCCCAAACTTATGCAAGTTATGCAACAAGATATCTTCCTGCAAAAAAAAGCAACAAGATATTACACTTTTTGTGTATATATAAAGTCAGGATAAATAATTAAGAAGGAAATATACCTTATAAGGTTTGTTCACAATTACCATCAAGAAGGTCGCTGAGTTTCCTTCTGCTCACATAACACCCTGAAACAATTCTTCTAGAGCCCTATAATTTTTTCCACAGACGTAAACCACCCACAGTTGGTCTCATGGCTGACAGGCTATTGGCAAATAGAGGATCCGAAGAAAACAGTAAGGACTTTTGAGCCATTGAATCCAACACCCTGCAGTAATATAATCAAATCTCGACTGGAATTAGTACGGCAAGATATAGCCTCGTGCATGATATTATACTCCACATCAAGAAAATGGTGAATCAAGGAGAAGTTGATGTATATGCCAAGTAGAGTAGGAAAAATTATAATGCCTTGTTCATCACACTGCCAAAACATTATGAAAAGTAAGAATCTTCCTATCTTTTTAGATCGAACATAATTAAGCTTAGTCTCAATCATTGATCAGAAATTCAGAAGTGATGTGAGATTCTCACGTGACAGAAAAAAGGTTGTCGTGGGACAAATCAAGAAACCTATTATCCCAGTTTTAAATCAATCCAGAAGTAAATCAAGCAACAACGGACTGACCTTGTTTGAGGATGCAACCAGGACGGTACCACCGTCCGTTGCACATAGAGAAGGATATCGTAGGCAAAAAGGAGTGTGCCGGCGGCAGACAACAATGTTGGAGCAGATGATGCCAGCTTGCAGCCTTGGAGTGAATCCAAGCTGCAAAGCCAATGGAGGCCGGGAAAGTCGTCGAGCGTCAGGACCAGGAAAGGCATGAGGAATCACGAATTCAAAATCTAAGTAGAGAAATTACATATAATGAACCAAAGAATATAAATAGGCTTATACGAAGTAAGGAGAACATAGGGAATCAGGCCACTAATTGATGCACCACCATCGAACTTGACCAGGGAACAGACCGGCGACACAATCAAATCATACAGGAAAGGGGGACTGTCGGGAGACGAAGTATATATACACACCTCCATTAATTGTCGTAGGCGAGTGGCGCACATCACCCGCGATGAATTCTCCATTGAACTGACAATTGATTGGCTCACGAACAGTCCACCACTGCTTCGCCTGATCGCATCTACCTGCGTAGGATGGTTCGCTGCGTCTGCGTGACAGGCAAGGCCGCGTGATCGCATCGCCAAGCTTGGCTCGCGGTCGCTATGCGGGTCTTCATTCATGTCCACCGTACATCACCATGCCAGGGTTGCGGCCGAGCGAGCGTAATAAGGGTCGTGTAGAGGCCTGTTCTTTTCCTCTTTTTTTAGGCAAACCCGCGGCCTGTTCTTTTCCTCTCGCTACGGATAAGGGTCGTGTAGAGGATGGGAAGTTGGCCAAGTAGGCCCAAAATAACATCAGTGGCCCAAAATTCTCACCGGAGTAGCGTCCCAGTACGGACAGCGGCCCACGCGGGATTAAAAGCCAGTCGGACGGCCAAAAATGCGTACAAGTGATGATCCAACGGTCTCAAACGCAGATAGCCTGGGATGGCCGGAAAAGTGTTCGGTTATAATGTTTCTAAATTCATGAAAGTGGATTTGGAAGATTGTCAACTTTAGCTAGTAGTGATTCCACTATTTCGGAAGAGGTTCCAATTGAGTATGAGAACAAAGTTTCTATCCATGTTGCTATTGAAAGTTATTTTGAGGGAGGAAGACATGCTTGTAGGAGTTGCAATAATATCAAGTTTCCTCTCTAAGTGCTTAAAGTTTTGAAGTTATACTTGTTTCGCCTTCCTATGCTAGTTGATTGTTGTTCTTATAAATTGTGTGCTCACAAAATCCCTAGTCATAGGAAGTGGATTAGATTTAAATATGCTAGCCATATTCTTCATGATGCTCCCTTTATGTTTCAATTCTTATCTTTTATGTGAGCATCATTGAAATCATCATGCCTAGCTAAAAGACATTAAAGAAAAGCGCTTGTTGGGAGACAACCCAATATTTACCCTTACTGTTTTTGTGTGTTTACATGATTAAGCTACTGTAGTAATCATGTTTTATAGATTTTCTTTCAATAAAGTGCCATGTAAGACCTTTGGGAAGACTTGGGTGAAAGTTAATGTGATCTTGCTGTAAAAAACAGAAACTTTGCGCTCACGAGATTAGCTACCATTTTTTACAGAAGAGTGCTTTGGTGATGATTCTTTTCGCAGAGGATTAATAGACAAATTCCTCATGTCCACCAATTTATTTCATAATTTTTTGAGTAGCAGAAGTATGGTTAGTGTTCAGATTATTACAGACTGTTCTGTTTCTAACAGATTCTGTTTTCATTGCATAGTTTGCTTGTTTTCTAGTTTCTATGACTTATATTTCTCAATATAAATGGTAGAAATGATATGGTACAGTAGGCATTGTGTGAGAACAATTATGAGCCTTGTCTTTGACAATACCAAAGTGAATGGTTTACTCTTTATCATACTAACATATCTCACAAAGTTCCATTAAGTGTTGTGTGATTGCAGTTTTCAAGCTTTGGGTGAGATATCGATATGAGGAAAATAAGGAGTGGAAAGACCGTAAGCTTGGGGATGCCCAAGGTACCCCAAGTTAATATTCAAGGAAGACTCAAGCGCCTAAGCTTGGGGATGCCCCGGAAGGCATCCCCTCTTTCGTCTTCAAAACTATCGGTATACCTTACTCGTAGTTATATTTTTATTCGTCACATGATATGTGTTTTGCTTGGAGCCTATTTTCAATTTTACTTGCTGATTTAATAAAATCATTGGATCTGAATGATTAAATGAAAAAGAATCCTCCCATGGCTAGTTAATTATTTGACTACTCAGTGTCCTTCACTATTATCTTTTGGAGTAGTTTGCCATTCACTCACGTGCTTCACGTATATCCTATGAGTAAATGGTTGAATAATTGAAATATCATAAATCTAAATTTATATATGCTTCATATGCTTACACCATGGGGAGTAATGACTTCACATAGAATAAGTATAGGTAGTAAACTTTTTGAAAGTTAGCAAACATAGAATTGGTCATTTGAACAATTCATGAAAGAATATTGAAGGAAGAGAGATTTCACATATAAATATAATATCTTGGACATCTTTTGCAATTGTGAGCACTCATTAAAATATGACATGCTAAAAGGTTAATGTCGGATAAGGAAGACAACGTAATGGGTTATGTTTTCTTATATCCGAAATAAAGTATATTGTCTTGGATCATCCAACATGTTGAGCTTGCTTTTCCCCCTCATGCTAGCCAAACTCTTTGCACCAAGTAGAGATACTACTTGTGCTTCCAAACATTCCGTAAACCAGTTTTGCCATGAGAGTCCATCATACCTACCTATGGATTGAGTAAGATCCTTCAAGTAAGTTCATCGGTGCATGCAATAAAAATTGCTTTCTAAATATGTATGATCTATTAATGTGGATAAAATAAGCTTTATACGATCGTGTGATGCGGAAGAAATAAAAGCGACGGACTGCATAATAAAGGTCCATATCACAAGTGGCAATATAAAGTGACGTTCTTTTGCATTAAGATTTTGTGCATCCAACCATAGAAGTGCATGGCAACCTCTGCTTCCCTCTGCGAAGGGCCTATCTTTTACTTTTATCTTCTACCATTATGCAAGAGTCATGGTGATCTTCACCTTTCCTTTTTACATTTTATCCTTTGGCAAGCATAATATGTTGGAAAGATCCTGGTATAAATGGCTAATTGGATGTGAGTTTTCATGAACTATTATTGTTGACATTACCCTTGAGGTAAAACGTTGGGAGGCAAAACTATAAGCTCCTATCTTTCTCTGTGTCCGATCAAAACTTTGAACCCATAAATATCACGTGAGTGTCAGCAATTGTGAAAGACTAAATGATAGTTGAGTATGTGGAGTTTGCTAAATCAAAGCTCTGACATAGACACTTCCTGAAAATAAGATGAATTGCAATTGTTTGATGACTGAGAATATAGTTTGTTAGTTTCAAGAGAGTTTATGATCTATACTTTAACATGTGAATAGCTTGTTACTTGATCATGAAAAGTTTTATGAAAATGAGCTACTGTTATGATATATAATGATGCTAGAAAAAGTGATTGGAACTATCATTGATGAAACTTATGCACTTGCTAGCATTCACACTTTTCATAAATTATTTGTTTTATCATTTACCTACTCGAGGACGAGCAGGAATTAAGCTTGGGGATGCTGATATGCCTCCAACGTATCTATAATTTATGAAGTATTCATGCTATTATATGATCAACCTTGGATGTTTTATATGCATTTATATGCTATTTTATATGGTTTTTGGGACTAACCTATTAACCTAGAGCCCAGTGCCAGTTTCTATTTTTTCTTGTTTTAGAGTATCGCAGAAAAGGAAAACCAAACGGAGTCCATTTGACCTGAAACTTGACGGAGCTTATTTTTGGACCAGAAGAAGGCCAGGAAGTAAAATTACCGAGCCAGAAGAGTCTCGTGGACATCACGGAGACCCCCCTGCCTTGTTCCCGACTCCAACACCTCTCATATATACCCAAACTTCCAGAAAGAAACCTAGATCGGGAGTTCCGCCGCCAGAAGCCTCTTTAGCCACGAGAAATCAATCTAGGCCCTCTCTGGCGCCCTGCCAGAGGGGGCCATCATCACCGGTGGCCATGGAGGAGGATCCCGGAGGGGCCATCATCGCCATGAAGGCCAAGGACCAGAGGGAGAACCTTTCCCCATCTAGGGAGAGGCCATGGAGGAGGAAGCACAAGGGGGAGAACCTCTCCTCCTCTCCCTTGGTGGCACCAGAGTGCCATCGGGAGGGGAATCATCACCGTGGTGATCGTCTTCATCAACACCGCCATCATCATCACCATCCTCATCTCTTTTACGCGGTCCACTCTCCCGCACCCCGCTGTAATCCCTACTTGAACATGGTGCTTTATGCTACATATTATGATCCAATGATGTGTTGCCATCCTATGATGTTTTGAGTAGATATCTTTTGTCCTTGGGTTGATTGATGATATAGATTGGTATGAGTTGTATGTTTTACTTTGATGCTGTCCTATGGTGCCCTCCGTGTCGCGCAAGCGTGAGGGGTTCCCGCTATAGGGTGTTGCAATACGTTCATGATTCACTTATAGTGGGTTGGTGAGTGACTGAAACACAAATCCGAGTAAGGGGGTTGTTGCGTATGGGAATGAAGAGGACTTGATGCTTTAATGCTATGGTTGGGTTTTACCTTAATGATCTTTAGTAGTTGCGGATGCTTGCTAGAGTTCCAATCATAAGTGCATATGATCCAAGTAGAGAAAGTATGTTAGCTTATGCCTCTCCCTCATATGAAACTGCAATAGTGATTACCGGTCTTGTTAACAATTGCCTAGGACAATTCCGCACCCCGATCCACCATTATTTCGCACTCGCTATTTATAATATTTAGTAATATATTCTAACCTTATGATAACAGCACCTACTTTTATATTTTAGCTCTCTGATATCATACAAAGTTATCCTCTTCATACCCACAACATAGTTTTATTTCTCGTTGCTAGTTGGAAGCAAACGTTCGGTGTACGTAGAGTCGTATCAGTGGCAGATAGGGCTTGAGAGAATATTGATCTTACCTTTAGCTCCTTGTGGGTTTGAAACTCCATACTTATCACTTCCACCTTTGGAAATTGCTACGATGATTCCCTGCACTTGGGGATTATCAGGTATCTGGTATGGACTTTTTTTCATCTCGTACTATAAAACAATGGTTATTTTACAGTTCGATGTCTTCTGCGGGATCTAAGAGCATCTCTAGCAGACCCTGTATAATGCCCTGACCCGCAAAATAACCGCTAAAATACGAGTCCGGCAGAAAATACTGCCCGATCAGACCCCGCAAATGCGTCCGGCCCGTAAATTTTTTTGAGGGGCGCGGTAAAATCCCATTTCCAACGCATGAAAACGCAGGTTTTCCCCTCGACCCTTCCCCTCGACCCGACGGTGCCCTGTATCCTAGAAAAGCGGTTGGCGGCGGGGGGGGGGGGGGCATTTTAACCCGCGCCCATCCCCCACCCCGTTCCGCAGCCGCCCGCCATTGGTTCCACCGGGTCGCCGCCAGCGATTTCGGCCAAATCTGTGGACGGAATCACGCCGCAGGGACAGGGGCGGAGCTTTGTTGGGGCTAAACTGGGCCATGGCCCGCCCAGGTTTTTCACAATTTTTATACCTATACGCGATGCTTCGTAACTGTTGTACGATGGATCGATCGGTCGCCAATCCAAGCCGCCATGTTACGTGCGCACACATCACGAGCAGAGTTCGGCAGCCGGCCAGGACTCGTGTCGATAGCCAGCCTCCACCAGCTTCGACCTCCCAGATCGGATGATCTCCTCACTGCTAAACGCATGCTTCCTGCTGCTTGCGCTATGGCTCCGCCCGCCTCCACGCCATCGGTATCCTGTCATTGTACCGCCCAAATGCCTCTGATCCCTGCCTTCGCTGACCGTTGTAGCCTGCTCGCTACCAACCAGTACCGTCCGTCTGCTGCCAACGCTGAGCACCGTGTCGCTGGATAATTTCCAATTATCTCGGGGTAGTGGATTTATGCTATCCATTGATTGAACTGAGTATAAGTAATGCATTTCATTATCAATTCATATGTGAAAATAGAAGATAAAGATCTATTTTCTCTTGGTGAATCAGCAGGTTGCTCGTATCTAACAAAATACTTTTTGTTAAGTGCATTTTAGTGTACCCCCACAAAAAAGTGCATTTTAGTGTAAGAAGATCACTGAAACAAGGCGTGATAATGTAAATATTAGTATCTTTCCCGTAACTTTTTTTGTTAACATATAGGATGACAATTCAATGAGAACAAAAGCTATTGAGTATTCACAAATGCCTAAAAAATTGTGATCTTCTTTAGTCTGGCCCGCCCAACTTTTCCTTTGAAGCTCCGCCACTGCGCAGGGATGCCCTCACCCCGTTCCACCTAGCTGCTTCACCGGCTCCCCGGGTTCCACCACCCCTAGTCGCCGTCATCGCCCCGGGATCCACCGCCGGTGAGTACTTGTGCTTTTGGGATGCGCTATGCATAGTTGGCTCATACAGCGTTCATATTTGTGAATTTAGATGGATTTGAGCCTTGTGAGAGGTTTTTGCTCGAGGATTCGCCCAATCCGGATGACTCGGAAGTTGAGACGCTGCTTGTGAACCATCGGCAGCAGATGTTGGTGATGGCCCTCGCCGTGAAGGAGCACAAAGATGAGAACCGAAAGAGACGGCGAGGATCGACCGTCGGCCGTCTTTGCATTCCTCGAAATCAACATCTCGGAAACGAGATGTTGATGCAAGACTACTTCACCAACAATCCAATATATCCACCTCACCTCTTTCAGAGAAGGTACTGAATGCGCCGATCCCTCTTTGTAAAAGGAGTGCAAGCTTGCGAGGCCAATTGTTGGTATTTTACTCAAAGAAGAAATGCCACGGGCTTGAAGGGATTTAGTGCATATCAAAAAATCTCGGCAGCTATGCGGGTAATTGCATACGGCATTCCGGCTGACTATGCCTATGAGTACCTTCGCATTGATGAAGATACTACGATTGAGTCAGTGCATAGGTTTACCTAAGTGATCATCCGTGTCTCTGGTCCTGAATATTTTCGGAACCCTACGGGGAAGACACAAAAAATTTGATGGCGTCAAATGAGAGAAGAGGTAGGCCTGGCATGCTAGGAAGCATTGATTGTATGCATTGGACTTGGAAAAATTGCCCGAAGGCATGGCAGGGAATGTATTGTGGCAAGTCTCATGATGCAACAATTGTGCTAGAGGTTGTAACATCCGAGGATTTATTGATTTGGCATTGCTTTTTTTGGTACGCCAGGTACTCTGAATGATATCAATGTGTTGCAATAGTCTCATTTGTTTGCTAGGCTTGCTAGTGGTGATGCTTCTGCTCGCAACTACACTATTAATGAGCATGAATACACAACGGGGTACTATCTTGTAGATGGTATCTACCCTTCTTGGTGCATATTTGTCAAGAGCATCTAAGAACCCCAAACTAGGAAACAATATGAATTTTCAAAGGTACAAGAGGCAGCCCAAAAAGATATAGAAAGAGCATTCGTGGTTTTCCAATTTAGGTTTGTCATTGTCCGTGGTCCTGCTCATTTTTGGGACAAGCGATCCTTGAAAAACATCATGACATGTTGTGTTATTCTTCACAATATGATTCTCGAAGATGAGAGAGGCATGAACTTGGAGTTCTTCTACGACAATTTGAGTAGCCGTGTCGAACCAGCTAGAGACCCTAACCGCATTAGAGCATTTCTTCAGATCTACCGGGAGATTAAAAATGCAAATACTTACTTTCAGCTTCAGAAGGATCTTATTGAGCACCATTGGCAAAGGGCTGGGCAGTAACACATTCCATTTTTGCATTCATTTCATTTACTTCATGTGTGATTTGTATTCGAGACAAGTTATGTATTGAATTATTTAGTTTGCTTCAGTGATTTAAATAATTATTGTAATTTGGATGATTGTTG
The DNA here is from genome assembly GCF_003073215.2 of Triticum urartu. Taxonomy (NCBI): domain Eukaryota; kingdom Viridiplantae; phylum Streptophyta; class Magnoliopsida; order Poales; family Poaceae; genus Triticum; species Triticum urartu. Next base: position 734,191,417 of record NC_053023.1, on the reverse strand, counting down.
TATTATAATATTGACATTTTATCTCATATTGTATTGTAATTCTGAATATGTGGCACATGTGTAAAATTCGATAAAAACCCATCTGAATTGCGGGCCGGAGCAGTCGCCGGCCGAGCAGACCCCGCTCTGCCGGCGACCGCTCCGGTCCGCAAAAGCGCTCTTCCGTGAACTTTAAACGAGTTTTGCAGGTCGACGATATACGGAGTCTGATAAAGATGCTCTAAGCTAGAGATGCTCTAGGAAATGATATACTGCGAATATCACCCTCCCGTGTTGATGCGTGAGAACCATCCCTGCTGCAGCACTGCACGACACATCTTTTCCATTTCCTCTGCTCAAATCGTTCGATGTGGAATTGTGGATGCAACTTTTTGTTCTATGATCTTTGTGGATGCAAATTAGTCTTTGAGGCCACCCTTGAGGCCCGAGCAACAGCTGAGGTACTCTTGGAGGGTACAGGGGCGGGGAACGGGCACTAGGTTCAGCTCCGGTCTGCCTTTCAGTGGGCTGCCTTCGATCAACGCCTGAGGCAGGGTCTGATTGTCCGTGGTGAACTGGAACGGCGGATCCATGGTCTTGTCTGCCAAGTAGCGCACGCCGACCAGAGGACAGCAGACGCCGGCCGCCCCCGGGTACACGGCGTTCCCCGCAACGCACGGGAACGTGCTGGCGGAGACGGAGAAGCACGCCACCTCCCCGACGATCGAACACGGCGCGGTGGCAGCCGACGTCGCCCACCGGGACGAGCTGCGTGTTCCCAGCGGCCTGCTCGTCCAGCTCGAACACCTGGATGAGCTGCCAGTCGTAGCGCCTCGGCAACCACCGAGTCGGAACCTTGATCACGTCCCTCCTGCGCTTCATCTTCCTCTCCTCGTCGGCCCCGAGGTGCCCGAGATTCCTGTAGTAGCGCACCATGAGCATGCCTCCGTCGTCGTCCTCGTCGTCGGGAGGAGGGACCAAGTAGGAGACGACGTTGTTGCACTGGTTCACGGGCTGGTTGACCACCACGGGCACCAGCCGGGGCTTGGGACGAAGCATCACCTTGAGTATGTTCCCCTCCGGCGTGCACACGTAGACGCGCCGTTGCAGCGTCGCCACCGAGGAGTACCAGTGGCCGCGCGGCATGCGCCGTCCCTGCGCGAACACCAAAGAGTGCCAGGATCTCCTGGCCCAGTCGTCAATGACCGCCCACCGCCCGTCGCCGGGCTTGGCAGCGTAGGCGACGGAACATGAACGGACCGCGTGGTCTCTCATGACGAGCACGACCGACGCCGGGGTGGTCTCGTCGGAGATGCCGGCGTACACGACGCGGTACGCGGACTCGAACGGCTCCGTCCAGACAATGCGGGCGCCGCCGGAGATGGGCGGGAGGTAGGTGAGGGCCCTGGTGAGCGAGTTGAGCAGGCGCACGGCGTGGGTGGCCTTGTCGCGCAGCAGCAGCAGGCCCTCGGCGCTGGCCTCGAGGTGGTGGCGGGAGAGCTCCGGCAGGTCGACGCCGACGCAGGAGCCGGTGCCGAGGTTGAGGAACCGGCGGCCGTCGCCGTCGGTGCGGTTGGACAGCAAGATCCAGCGGCGGGGCCGGAAGCGGCGGTCCAGGGCGCGCTCGCGCGGGTCAGCGGTGCACTTCCTCCACTCCGTGCACGCGGTGCGGAGGCGGATGTACTCGGCCACGTCGTAGCGGAGCAGACGACCGGCGATGTCCTCGACGAGCTCGCGCGGCAGGTTGGCCCAGTCTCTCCTGCTCGATCGACCGCCACCATTAGAAATTAAACAACGAGAAAGGAGACGTTAGCTGGGTGGGATAGAAGAAGACGACGGGGTAATCGAACTGACCATTCCTCTTCGTGTCGCGAGGGAGAGGGACGACGAGCGCATCGGCTTGACGGCGGATTACGGCCGCCGCCGCAGGATTGATCGAGATGCCGGATTCGCTTGCTCATCTTGGCAGCAGATCTGGTCCTTCTTCCCGAGATGCTGGATCAGGGGCGTGTGCTGCTGTGGCGGCGGTTTTGAACCTCTCTCGATTTTGAAAACCTAAAATGCAACCCCCTGCGCCCCGGCCCGTGTGTGCCGGTCCAATTACCGCTACAACATCACCCTTGATTCCCCGCAAAAAATAAAACATCACGCTTGATTAGTTTCCAATAAAACTCACAATTAAGGCCCCGTTTGATGGTTGGGTCTAAAAACTGTGGTTTTAATACTAGAGTATTTGCCAAATCACAATATTTTCTCTGCATAATAAAAACAACCTCAGACCTCTTTTTTTAAAACTGAGCACGGTGAGAAAACGAGCATGTTTGCTTCCTCGTTCCCAAGTGGCACAACTCGATCCACTCAGTTCAGCTTCGCTGCGTGGTGCACCGTCGGCACCGCCGTGGATGTTCCCGTGGACTGTGGTGACCATTGGCGGCGACGCTGAAGATGGCCGAGTGTTCCAGCCCACATGCAGCCGGCAGCTTTGTTCTTGGTAGTTCAACTGCTTCTGCTTTTGGTAAGCTAGCTTTGTGCCGTTCAAGTTTATGCATGCGAATGTTCAATTGGTTGTCCAAGTATGCAATGACTAGGGAGTTTGGTACGTACATGCGTGTTCGTAACTGCGAATAGTTGCTAATTTTTGGTTGCGTGTTTGTACCAAACATGTTTGCAGTATTCTCAATACTTCAGAAATCTTCTGTATGTCAAAACTGTGGTATCTTGTGCCTATAGGTTAAAATACTGTAGTTTTCAAATACTTTGGATTTTCTAATATTTTGCTATCAAACGGGGCCTAAGGTCGTGCATGATTCGATGAAAATCTCCATTTCTTCTTTTTCCTGACGTGAAAGATCTCCATTTCTTAATTGGGGAGGAGAAGTGATTTCCAGAAAATTTGAAAATTGTTCGCGTTTCTTGAAACATTCATTTTCTTGAGAAAATATGATTTTTTTTAAAAACATGTATAACTTTTGAAATCCTGAACATTTTTTGGAAAAAACAAAAGAATTTATGAAGTTTTTGGAAATTTTTGTAAACCACAGAAAGAAAAAAATGAACATTATTTAATTTGCAAATCAAATTTGGAAACACTTACAATTTTTGAATTCGTTAACAATTTCAGTACCCATAACATTTTTTTGGAAATCGGTACAAAATTTCATAAACACAAAAAATAAAAAAATAAACAAAGGAAAAAAGAAAAAGAAAAAGGAAAAGTTTTGATCTACGCTGTGTTTGGTTCTTATAACTCACGCTGCTATGTACTCCATCCGTCTCAAAATAAAAGTAAAAATTATACTAAGTCAGCGATACTTATTATGGGACGGAGGAGCAGTCACATCAGTTTTCATTATCATAGCAGGACAATCCATAGCCGGAGGTATCTTTTTTATCGATAGGGCACAACATTTTTTTTGTGAATTATATTTTCTACAGTGCCCTATTGCTCCTCCATACACATCCGCTTCGCTCATGCGCCAGCGGAAGGGCCAATTGGGAGAGAAAAGCATATCTACCATGCATGGGATATCCCGTACATGATACAACCGTTCATCTAGTTGGAGATTTGGTTACATGCAAATGCGTCCTCATTTCCTTCATCAATGCTGACAACTTTTCCAATAGCTAGCTTTGTGGCAGAGATTAATTACCCAGTACCCACCCACGTCTTTTCATATGGTTTCCAAGTTTGCGTCCATTTTATATTTCCAACTTTTCAAATAGTCTAGTTTATAAACGTTTTGAATATTTGTGTAAAAATCTATGTAACAAAGTGATGTAGTCTAGAACACGAAGAAACCTACTATAACTTGATAAGAACACATGTTAAATATAAACTCGTAATATTATGTTTGAAACAAATTTACCAAGTGCTACCAAGTTGCTTGTGCATCAATTTGAAATCTCTAGGTATTTCAATACATTATGTACAATCTGCTAGGCAAATGTCTATGATTTTTGGTTGTTTCATTAAGTTAAATCATGTTTGAAAATTCAAATTTTATTATAATATATTCGACATTGGTCTCGTTTCATAGCTCTCATCCCTAGGAACACAAATATACAAAGAGATCGGAAAACGTACTTTTGAATCAAAGATATACAAACATGAAAATCAACTGAAAAAGAATGGAGTGGATAAGTAGAAACAGAGAGAAGCCGAATTGATTGCACTGTGTATAGTACCAAACCACAGTGCATGTGTCAGCATGCTCCCGTGCATGGTAGAAAATTCATTCTCCCAATTGGGACGCATGTGTGTTTGTCCAACAGTCAGCGGCAAATAGGAGCTTCCCCTATATGACTCAGCGAGCGGAGATCTTGAGGTAAGGAGTTTTTATTTAACTAGCTGATACCTCGCGTGTTGCTGTGGTAACTTTATCAAAAAAGGCGTAAATAGTTGCTAAAAATAACTAATTCTAATAAAATATATATAAGCTTGAAAATAAATAAATAAATAAGTCTCTAAAAATATTCTAGGTGCTTGAAGATCAAACTAATCTGAAAACTTTGTGCCTTCAATTATGACCAAATATTCTAGATGCTTGCAAATTTGGTGTCCAAATGACATCCGAGGAGCTCTGTACAGAAAAAAGAAACAAAAATTGTGCTCTAAATTATGTGTATTGTTTGAGCAGACTTGTATTTTTGTTTGATGTTATTGGCCACTAAACTTTGCAAGCACTTGAAACATTCGTTCATAATCTATGAAGTTTCATACTATTTTGACCTTTTTGGCCATTTGTTACAATTTACTGTTTATTATGGGTGCACTAACTTGGGTGTAGCCACAACTTTTCCTAGATGGAAAATACGAATAAAGGGATACAAATAGGAATATATTAGTAGCTTAGAGCATCTCCAATAGGTGCCCTATAAACTAATAAAAAAACTGATTTTTTACATCACCAGGGACAAAGTCTCTCCAACAGCAGCCCGTGATGTAAAAAGGGCAATTTTTTTTACATCATGATGTATATTTTGCCTCTCGTTATGTAAATATACATCACTTGGGGCGGTGGTGTAAAATGCATGCAGCGCGCGCGAGTGTAACCACCAACTTCCAGGTCCTCCACCACGCAGGCGCGTAGCAGCCACACCCTTCCCATTGCTGTTGTCGCTTCCTTCCCGTCGCCGCCGCCGCACCCTTCCCATCGTCGGTCGTGGAGGAGGAGCCGACGATGCGGAGATCAACGAAGAAGAAGTTTCAGTGATGTAAAAATACATCACCTGTTGTAGTTGGACACTTTCCATGATGGAAAAATCGCGTTTTTTGTGATGCATAATTTAAATCAAGCAGTTTTTGGGCTGCTATTTTACATCATCTATTGGAAATGCTCTTACAAACTCAACTTTAAGCAGCATAATATCAAAATTATACACTAATTAAACAGTATAGGAGTCCGGGTATGCCTTCAATGGGCGTCCAAGCAACACATGAAGAAGGCTGGCCAATCAATCTCGAAAGGCACGACGGTCTGTAATTCATAGTAGCCCAACATGCCCGTGACCTCATCAATTCAGTGGCGGAGCTAGCAAATTGTCGAAGCCTGGGCACGACGCAAACTAAAATTTACTTTGGTCTATCAACACCAGAAGTATCATATATTTAGGTAAACATCATGTGTAATATGCACACTAATATTTCATACATCATATCAATAAATTAAAACATGAGATACAATTTATCAAATAAAATTCCAATCTCCGATGTTCATCCTTGTGCACAGATGAGAATCTACAAGATACAACTCATTATCAAATAATTAAATTTCCATTGAATTGAAGTACAAAAAAAAGAGAATCTACAAGATACAACACATTACCAGATTATAGAATTTTCATTGAATTGAAGTGCCGATCATGACGAATAAAAGCACCATCCGCCGGAGCCGAAGTGGAATTTACACAAGGGGATGCCGCTTTGACTTTCGCGCTTAGCCTGATTAGGCCCAGGCATGCATCATCTCTTGCGGTCTTGCTGACCGCCAGTGCTCCGTCAGTCCATCTCGCCGGTCGCCGCCTTCAACCGCCAGAGTTGCTAGGGCACGTCGTGCGGCGTGGCGCACAGACGAATAGGCGTGCGAGGTAGCCGCCCAGGCGAGGCGAGCGATGAGGCCACTGGCCTCCTGATCGATGGCACCATCTGATTACCTATTATCATGGCCCATGTAGGGAAATTAATGGATGGGCCTTTGACGTGGGTAAGCCCAAGAGGCAAAAATAACGTTCAAAGTAGCCCAATTTGTGAACCAGATGTATTTTTTAGCATATATTGTACGTATTCACAGATTGTGACTCTGGCGCTTGGAAAATTGGCAGCGCTCGAGCCCGTGCACGTGCCCAGGGTGCCCGGACGATAGAATCCCCCCTGCATCAATTCTTCCTGTTTCAAGATTGACACTGCACATGGACCCTCGTCGGTCTGTGACAAGCAGTGTCGCGCCCTTCCCGCCCACATACATGGAGAGTGGTTTGGTGGTCTGCGGCGGTTTGTGTTTGAGCTTGAGTACAAGGAGAACTCTCGCAACCAAATCGTGTATGTGCAGCCCCGCAACATATGGCAATTGCAGTAGAGTCCAAACCATGTACGTGTATATGGCGATTGGAGCAGAGTCCAGGCTCTGACGCTTGATATTTTTCTTCTTGCTTGTCTGCATTATGTAAATCTACCTTTAAATCTTACCCATCAATCTATTTGATTAATACAAATCTAACGGATATAAAAAGGTGACAGATAGAGAACTAGAAAGCTTTCGTCCTTTATTATTAGATAAAGATTTACTGTTTATTATGGGTGCATTAACTTGGGTGTAGCCACAACTTTTCCGAGACGAAAAATGTGAATAAAGGAATAGGAAGAGGAATTGTAGTAGTAGCTTGCAAACTCAACTTTAGCAGCGTAATATCAAAAACAATATAGGAGTCCGGAGTATGTCTTTCAATGGGCGTCCAAGCAAGACATGAAGAAGGCTGGCCAATTGATCTCGAAAGGCACGACGGTCTGTAATTCATAGTTGCCCGACATGCCCGTGACCTCATCAATTCTTCCTGTTTCGAGATTGACACTGCACATGGACCCTCGTCGGTCTGTGACAAGCAGTGTCGCGCCCTTCCCGCCCACATACATGGAGAGCGGTTTGGTGGTCTGCGGCGGTTTGTGTTTGAGCTTGAGTACAAGGAGAACTCTCGCAACCAAATCGTGTATGTGCAGCCCCGCAACATATGGCAATTGCGGTAGAGTCCAAACCATGTACGTGTATATGGCGATTGGAGCAGAGTCCAGGCTCAGACGCTTGATATTTTCTTCTTGCTTGTCTGCATTATGTAAATCTACCTTTAAATCTTACCCATCAATCTATTTGATAAATACAAATCTAACGGATATAAAAAGGTGACAGATAGAGAACTAGAAACCTTTCGTCCTTTATTATTAAATAAAGATTTACTGTTTATTATGGGTGCATTAACTTGGGTGTAGCCCAACTTTTCCGAGACGAAAAATGTGAATAAAGGAATAGGAAGAGGAATTGTAGTAGTAGCTTGCAAACTCAACTTTAGCAGCGTAATATCAAAATTAAACACTCACTAAACAATATAGGAGTCCGGAGTATGTCTTTCAATGGGCGTCCAAGCAAGACATGAAGAAGGCTGGCCAATTGATCTCGAAAGGCACGACGGTCTGTAATTCATAGTTGCCCGACATGCCCGTGACCTCATCAATTCTTCCTGTTTCGAGATTGACACTGTACATGGACCCTCGTCGGTCTGTGACAAGCAGTATCGCGCCCTTCCCGTCCACATACATGGAGAGCGGTTTGGTGGTCTGCGGCGGTTTGTGTTTGAGCTCGAAGACCTTCGTATGTAGCACGTCAGCAAGGCTATTGCCACACCCTTCTTCACCCTGGCGTGTAGTAAAGATGTGTAGCCGGAGGAAATTTTTACAGTTTTTCTAAAGCACATCTAGATGTGCCATAAGTATTGCACATCTAAATCATATGTCATTGATCTTACATTGAGATTCGTGTGAATATTTTCTTTCTCTTTTTTCTTTTTCTCTTTATACTTGATTCACTCACTTAGATGTGTAATAACTAGAGCACATCTAGATGTGCCCTAGACACACCCAAATTTTTATGCAGGCAAATCCATGATAAGTTGCCATCAATTCCGACGCTAAGTATCGGTGCATGGTTGGAGCTGGTTTCAAAGAAGCGCCGTGGGATCGGAAACTGTGTTATGGAGACATGGCCAGTCTCAATGCAGAATTCAAGGGTGAAAATGTTGGCCGAGTCGTCCTGGATGAGCCAGCGTGCCTTGCCCGGAGACACGACGGGATTGCCATACTGGACGAAATCATAGTCTAGATGTTCAAAGCACCTTCTAGCTGCGCTCCACCTCGACTCCGCGGACGAGAAAGTGTACATATTGTATGGTCGCCAATCATACCCGGCCATGATGATGATCACTTTGAACAGCAATGTTGTGTAGCAGCTTGGCGATGGTTTTTGCGGTCGTCGTCCCTTGCGAGGGTGGTCTGCGTCGGTTACAATGGCGCACTTGTCCTCGCATAACATAGAGGATGCACCGTGCAGCGGAGGTAGTTCGTCCCACGTGCCGGCGAGCGGGTTGCACACGGCCAGACGGACGAGTCCCCGTTCAGTCCGGTGGTGGCGGCGTGAGCGGAGGCGGACGAGAAGGAGGCCGGAGCGCGAGGCGAGTGGAACCGCCTCGCTGAATAAACCATCTGCGTTGGGAAAGAAGGAGCCAAGCGGGCGGCGCCTAGGGCCGAGCGGCGATCGCGGCACCGGGACGAAGGCCGTCGATCCGTATACCAACGGGTCATGAAAGAAGCCAATGAGAGCGCCCGGGTCGCGTGCACCCTCCGGCCAGAGGCGGCGGAGGAACGAGGGGTCGGCCACAAGGGCTCGCCACCGCTTGCACGACACGGCGCAGCGGAAGAGCGCGGCGACGTCGTCCGCCACGCGCGCCAGGATCTCGAGGAGGGCGTCGTCCGGGAGCGTGGCCGCGGCGGGGGCCGCCCTTGCTTTCTTCTTGTGCCTCCTCCTCCGCGGGGCAACGCGAGAGACGTCCTCCATGCGATCGGATCGGAGACCCGCCGCAGATTGGTTTCTGATTTTGGAGTGGGGGCGTGCGCACGTCGGACTGATACGTACCTCACGTGTATATACTCGTCCTCTTCAGTTTTTTTTTCTTTGAGAATTTCGTCTTCGACAATGTCATCTCAGCGTGTTTGCTAGGATCAATATTGCAGAACATTTTTCTCTTGTAAGGACTTCTAAAGCATTACTAAGTAAATCATGATGAAGCGTTAGTGCTGCGTCCGTTAATTATTTATAATTTTATCAAGGACCGATATATAACGCTGAAGTTCAATCTGGATAGCTTCCGGATCAAATGAATCGTTCCTTTTTTTTTTCCTACCGAGGCAAGAATGAATCGTTCGTGGGAACGATCAAATTGATCAAACAAAAATGTTTTGACGTGTCCATGGTATTAGAATAAGAAAGAGGAAGAAATCATTGTGCGCGGTAAAGCTTGACATGATGAAGGCATACAATAGAGTTGAGTGGGTCTTTCTGGAGCAGATGATGGCAAGGTTTGGTTTCTCTGGTCACTGGACAGAGATGGTTATGAGGTGTGTCACTTCGGCGAGGTTCTCAGTTAAGATGAATGGTGGCCTCTTCCATAGTTTTTTTTTCATCCAGAGGGTTGCATTAGGGGGATCCTTTGTCTCCTTATCTTTTTTTGTTCGGTGTGGAAGGGTTTTCAGCTCTACTTAGGAGTGCTCAGAGGACCAAGGATATAAAAGGGGTTTCCTTTGGGAGCACTGGCCCCACTGTTACTCACCTTCTGTTTGCGGACGATGTTGTTGTGTCCCTTGAGGGGTCCCGAGGAAATTTCGAAGCACTATGAACTATCTTGCGGGACTGAGGAAACACTCTCTGGCTCCAGTGGAGCGGTGGCGAGAGACCGTAAAGGTAAATTTATTTCGGCAGCAACTTGGTTCTGCCCCATGTTCGCAGTGCGGAATCAGCAGAGCTGAGTGCTATTCAGAATGGCCTATACCCAGCTGGGAGAATTGGATGCAATAAGGTATACATCAAATCAAATAGCATAGTTGCGGTGGAGGTTGTTACATGAGCAAATGATTATATGGGTCCTGATGTGGCAGCAATATCAGAATGTATTCAACTCACTATGGATTTTGCCAATATTGACTGCAGTTATTGTTGCAGAGAAGCTAATGTAGTTGCTGATAGCTTAGCCAAATTTTCTTTTATTTCTAGTTCGTCTGAAACCTGGGACTCTACTATCATTGACTTTATTCTTCCCCACATTGTAAACGATATGTCAATTGTTTGAGGAATAAAGTTTATGATGTTCAAAAAGAAATATTATTATTTATTTTAACCCTCTGTCCCTCCCAATTTAAAACTTAGATGTGGCTTCTTGCTAATAACAAACTCTTAACCCGTGATAATCTAGCTAAACCTAAACATGTGGATGATTTAGCATGCATCTTCATTATTGATACAAAGTTCGTACAACACCTTTTTTTTATTGTGTGACAGATTTGGGGGCTCTTCTCTACCATTCAGACGGGCCATGGCTTTCAATCTATGAGCGGTTGGTGGATTAGTCCAAATAACATTATGTTCATAATATATGCTATCCAACTCAGTTTTGTTGGCCCTATGGAAATTCCGCAACTCTCTTTGTTTCAAGTGAAAATACAATTCTTGACTAGGTTATACAATTCTTGCACATAGGAGAGGGTTTTGACAGTGAAGCGACCTCTTGATAAAATGATCAACTACATTGCATTCAAACTTCTATGATTTCCACTAAGTACAAAAAGATCCTCTCCCTTTTCTTTTCTCAAAGAAAGCTGAACATAATCTCCATATATTATTTGTTTTGTGAAGTTGTCGTATGGTGCTTGTCTCTTTGTTTTGTCAAAGGAATCTGCATAAAAATTCCCATCTATTCTTTTCTCTATGAATTGGTTTTCCCTAGAACGAGCAAATAATGTGCCCTTTCTTCCACTCTGATGTCGGTTTTGCTGATCTGCAGCGAGCTCTTGATTTATTATTTCCTTTAGTAAATAAACTGGTTGAGGGTATTCAATGGTATTGGCATTGCAGGTTCTTCGTAGGCAGACACATTGATTGGATCTTCCCCATGCCAATACACACTTTATAGAAGAATTTCTGAGGGATTGTCTTGCGGTCTACACATGCTGCCCAGTACATGTTTCAGGTGAAATTTCTCATTCTACTTGATCCAATAAGAAGCCCTACTGATAGTTTAGTGAATTTTTTCTGTTCCAGCTTATTCAGCCTCTAATAGAGTTGTTGGTGAACAAAATATGGTTGCAGGAAAGATAGATGAAGTGGTGTTGTGGCCTAGAACTGAAACATAATCCATGACAAACGGTTTGATATTTTTTATGGAAGTTGCAATTGGCATGTAGATTTAAATAAATTTATTATCTTAGTTGATATTGATTCCACCCTTAGTTTCATCATATTTGTGTAGATGTTGTCCTTTGGCTTGTAACTATCATCACTCAAATTGCACTTCTACACATTCGTGTATGCCACGTGTGTCATGGAATGCATTGGTAAACAATCATGGCTCACCGGCAGCTCTTTTATCTTGCTTTTGGTTGAGTAGTGCAGCTAGGTTGATAGTCTTTGTGTTAAATGATTGCGCAATTGCCCAAACTGTATTGCGACCATAATTGTACTGATGAGGTGTATTATCAAACATTATGGGGTGTACATTTTTTTATTATATTGCGGCCATAATTCTACCGATGAGGTGTATTATCAAACATTATGGGGTGTACACTTTTTTTACATTTTTTTTGAGTTTTTACACGATGGGGTGTACATATTGCTATTGGCTACCACGCGCCAGACCGGTCCATCTACCATCTCAACGAAATTCTAGCTCCATTGCACTCCAACACATTTTCAGCCCACACGCAGAACGTGTCCATTTACGTGGGACAAATTATTTTCTACAACCCATATTCATATCGTCGGCTCACTCGCGCAGCAGGACACACAGCCTCCTGCTAACCCACAAAGCAGCGCGCACACACACGCCGCCACCGCCGCCGCCAGCACTGACACCTGAAAAATGGCCTTGACGGCGATCCCCAACGAGCTCCTGGCGGACATCTTCCTCCGCCTTCCCACCCCTGAGGACCTCATCCGTGCCTCCGCCTCATGCGTCTCCTTCCGCCGCCTCGTCGCCGACCACACCTTCCTCCGGCGCTTCCGCAAGCTCCACCCTCCGCCCCTTCTCGGCTTCATCGACTACAAAGGCTTCCACCCATACGTTCCGCCTCACCCCTCCGCGCTGGCGCCAACGCCGCAGACTTCGACTTCGAGTTCCTCCCCGCCCCTGCCAGGGACTGGTCTGTGCGGGACGTCCGTGTCCTCCTCGACAGACCCCGTCATGCCGGTGGGAGGCTCGGATCCGTCTTCAAGGAGATGGTGGTGTGCGACCCCCTGCACAGGCAGCATCTTGTCAGGCCCAGACCTTGATCATCCCCTGTTCCAGCGTGCCAGAAGTGCTTCAGTCCATCGATCGCCCATCTAATGGCTCACCTGCGTGCGTACCGGTTCACTAGCTGGGACGATCTCCATGCGTTCATTGTCGATCTAACGGCTGCGATGGGTCGCTATAGCTTTTCCGACAAGCCATGTGCTATGTTCACTTTCTGTTCTTCTTTTTCACTCGTGTAATGGCTATAAAGCCACCCTTTCCCCTCATTCTGGACTATGTTGATTTGTATTGGGTGTAAACCCTAGCCACCGGTGGTGTGCTGAACCTACTTTCCCCATTTCTTAAGCAAGAACCCTAGTTTTTCGTCTCCATTTATTCCATGGTTCCTTGCGGTGTGACTTAATTTCAGTAATTCAAAGCTCTGAGCCTGACAATTGGTATTAGAGCCAAGTTTTTCCTCAGCGGCGGTGGATGATTGGGGCGGCGTAGAGGTTTGCTCTGGTTGTAAAATCCCTCTTCGAGCCTCGATCGAGCGGCGGAGGCAGCAGGCGGCGGCCGGAGTGGCAGTGTTCGGGTGCAGTCAGAGGACAGCCTGGTTGCGTGAGAGTATTTCTCTGGTGGTAAAATCCCAGCTCCTGGATCTGGCCGTGTACCATCGGAGGCGGGCGCAGGCGGCGGTGTTGGCGGTGACAAGTTCATCCCACCCTCCCAACCCTCTATGGTGGTGATCACTAACGGCTTTAACATGACAGGCCCTGCTGATTCGGGTTCCACAGCGGAGTTGCAGCTCGAGTCTCTCGAGTTGGACATCAAGGCGTTGCAGCACGATCAAGACGAAGATCGCAAGGAGTTCCAGCAGTTTCAAGCAACAGTTAACAGGAATTTCGCAACGATGCAGCAAAACTTTGACAAGATCCAAGAAAACTTCAGGCATCTGCTGTTAGATCCGGAACCTGCTCGAGAGGATGGTGTAGAAGGGCAGGGCAGTGTTCAGATGAGGGTCGATCAGATGAATTCGCTGAAAGTGGCTCCTGGTAGACCCAAACAACTACCAGTTCCTACTCCTCCTGTAGCTATGCCTGAAAAAGGGGCTACTTTGCCGATTGGAACTGCAACACTTAGGGATCATGCAGGCAAGGATCTGCATCTTGATGGTACACCTAAGGCGCCTTATAGGCATCCAAACTATGGTCAGGCAAAAGACGTAGCGCCTAACAATGTTGTGCAACTGGAAGAGATACCTGAAGATGAGGTTGTAGATCACACGTATAGAAGAGGGCAGAACTTTCAGGATGGAAGAAGAAACACCCTCACTGTCAAGCCAGCAAAACTTAACATTTTTGAGTTTGAGGGACAAGAACCTGAATCCTGGATTCAGAACCTCGAGCAGTATTTTGCTGCGGCTAGAACACCAATTTAGCATAGGGCAGAAGTGGCCATTTCATACCTCAAGGGACCTGCAATTCAGTGGTGGAGAGGAACTGGATATGCCTAGCTCTAGTAATGTTCCATGGCATAAGTTTTGTTCATGTCTGTCTGACAGGTTCTCTCTGGATTCGGCTTGTGACATTGTAAGCTCATTCCATGCAGTTCAGCAAACAACTACAGTCACTGCTTATGTGGAACAATTTGAACAACTAATGAATGTTATGAGAAGAGAAAATCCTACAATTCCAGATGATTATTATGTCTCTAGTTTTGTGTCAGGGTTGAGCACTTATATTAAGAGCCACATGGAATGTTTCAAGCCAAAGGACATGCAAACTGCAGTATGGTATGCTAGGAGAATGGAAAAGTCCCAGTCCCAAATATGGTTGTGCAAACCAAAGCTTATGTCCCTCAACCAAGAAGACATGTCCTGTTTGAGCAACAAAAGCAAGCACCCACAACTGCAGTTCCTAATAGAAATACTGTTATTCAGCAAGCTAAGCAAAATCAGGTCTGCTACAAGTGTAGAGAACCATGGGTGCCTGGTCATAGACAAGTCTGTAAAATGAGTCAGAGAGCACAAACTCAAGCATTGCAGGCTCAGGGCAATGACAATGCTGAAACAATCTATGTGACAAATTTTGATGATCCTGACTTGGAAAACTCTGAGCCCCTTCCCGAGGAAACAATGTTGCAGGTGTCAATGCATGCTGCCATGGGTATTGGAGCTGCTAAGAACACTTTTATTTTGACAGTAAAAGTGGGCAGCACCACTGCTACTGCTTTAGTAGACAGTGGTAGCACATCTACATTTGTTTCACCTGAGATGGGTGCTAAGCTTCCTGTTTCAGCTACTCCTAATCGCAAGATAAAAGTGGTGGTTGCAAGTGGAGGAGTGCTCTGGAGTGAATTTACAGTAAAGGACTGTCCCTATGAAATTCAAGGCCACAAGTTTTCTGATGCTTTCAGAGTGTTAAAATTAAAGGGATATGATATGATTTTAGGGGTGGATTGGTTAAGAAAGTACAGCCCCATTTAGATGGACTTCATAAAAATGGAAATGAGGATATCTGCAAAGAGTGGCCAGTTTATATCTTTTGTGGATGAAACTATCCCACTTGCTGATATAACTGAAGTTACTGAACATCTAGATAAGCTGTTGGAGCAAGCTGTTTGTGGTTTTTTTTCTGTTTACCTCTTCTGGGTGTGATGTGGTGGCTGCAGCACGAGAAATTCCTTCAGAATTGTTGCCTTTATTGAAAGAACATGAAAAAGTTTTTCAGGAACCTTAGGGACTGCCCCCTAGTAGACCATGTGATCACAGAATTCCACTTATTGATGGAGCTAAAGTGGTTAATCAGAGGCCCTATAGAGTTCCTCATCATCAGAAGGAAATCTTGGAGAAAATCATATTGGAACTGCTGAAGAAGGGAATAATCAGACCTAGCACTAGCCCCTTTTCTTCTCCTGTATTGTTGGTCAAGAAAAAGGATGGGTCCTGGAGACTTTGCACAGATTACAGAAAACTGAATGCAATCACTATGAAAAATAAATACCCAATACCAGTAATTGAGGATCTGTTAGATCAACTAAGAGGAGCCAAGTATTTTTCCAAAATTGATCTGAGAAATGGGTATCACTAGATCAGAATGGCTGAGAAGGATATTCATAAAACAACATTTTCCACACATATGGGCTTTTTTGAGTACTTGGTAATGTCCTTTGGATTAACTAATGGCCCTCCCTCTTTCCAGGCATTGATGAACTTGTTGTTTGGTCTCCTAAAATTTGTTGTTGTGTTCTTTGATGATATATTGGTGTTCAGTTTCTCATTAGAAGAGCATAAAGTTCATTTGGCAAAGGTGTTTGATATTCTGCAAGCTAACAAGCTGTATGCTATAGTGGAGAAATGTTCGTTTGGGCAGCAGGAAGTAGAATATTTGGGCCACATAATCAACTCAGAAGGAGTGTCTACTGACCCTTCAAAAATCAAAGCTATACAGGAGTGGCCAACTCCCACTACTGTCACTGAACTGAGGAGTTTCTTGGGTTTAAGTGGCTACTATAGGAGGTTTATCCAGGGGTATGGCATCATCTGTCGACCTCTCTTTGATTGCCTGAAAAGGATGCTTTCTCTTGGAAGGGTGAACAAACAGAGGCTTTCCTAGCTCTGAAACAGAAACTTACTAATATCCCTATCCTAGGACTACCTGATTTCACTAAGCCCTTTATACTGGAAGCTGATGCTTGTGGCTATGGTCTGGGAGCTATGCTGATGCAGGAAGGAAGGCCCATTTCTTATTTCAGCAAGAGTATTGGTCCTAAGGCTGCTGCTATGTCCACATATGATAAAGAGGCCCTTGCCATAATTGAAGCAGTAAACAATGGAGGCACTACTTCTTGGCAACTTCCCTGGTAATCAGAACTGACCAAGAGAGTTTGAAGTACATTCAGGAACAGAAAATAACTGAAGGAATTCAACACAAATTTCTATTAAAATTATTAGGATACAATTTCACTGTTGAGTATAAAAAAGGGAAGGAGAACAAAGTTGCTGATGCACTATCAAGAGTGAAGTATGTGGTATCTGCTCTCACTGCTAGTGTTGTTACTCCAACTTGGGTAAAAGAAGTGGTAAAGAGCTACAGTCAGGACAACAAAGTGAAAGAGTTGATTGCTGAGTGTACTGTAGCTACTCCTGGGACTACTGCTTACTCCTACAAAAATGGAATACTGAGATTTCACAACAAAGTGGTAGTGGGTACAGCTACAACTCTGAGACAGGATATCCTCAAAACCTTTCACAATTCTGAATTGGGAGGGCATTCAGGTGAAAGAGCTACATACCACAGAGTGAAATTAGTATTTCATTGGCAGGGAATGAAACAGGATGTTATTGCTTTTTTCAAGGTTTGCCATGTCTGCCAGTTGAACAAAGTAGAGCATTCTCCTTACCCTGGCCTCCTAGAACCCTTGCCTATACCAGATTTTGCTTGGGCCCAACTTCTGAGCACAAAATTTTGATTCTGGTGGTGGTTGATAGGTTTACAAAATATTCTCATTTCATAGTTATGCAACACCCTATAACAGTGCAAACAGTGGCTAGAGCTTTCTCAGATAATATCTTCAAATTGCATGGAATGCCCCTGGTAATAGTGACTGACAGGGACATAATTTTTACTAGTCACTTGTGGTAGTAGTTGTTCAAGTCGCTGAAGGTCAAATTGCACATGAGCACTAGCTATCATCCACAATCTGATAGGCAGACTAAAAGGGTGAACCAGTGTCTTGAAAACTATTTGAGATGCATGTGTTTTCAGCAACCAAGGAAGTGGCAGAGCTGGCTAGCTTTAGCTGAATGGTGGTACAACACCTCATTCCACACTGCCTTGCAAATGTCACCATTTCAAGCTTTGTATGGTTTTCCTCCCCCAATGGTGGCAGAATCAGCATTACCAGATACTATTTGTGAAGATAGTGACAACTTGCTCCAGAATAGGGAAGTGGCATTGGAGATAATTAAACAGAATCTTCTCAAAGCACAAGAAAGGATGAAGTATTATGCTGATAAGAAGAGAAAGGAAAGGGAATTCTATGTGGGTGACATGGTGTATCTCAAGCTGCAGCCTTACAGGCACACTTAACTGAGTTTACACAGGCATCTCAAGCTCCACTCCAAGTTTTATGGCCCCTTTAGAGTCTTGGAGAGAATTGGTAATCCTGCATACAAGCTACTATTACCAGAAGGCTGTATGCTGCATAACACCTTCCATGCCAGTCAATTGAAAAAGCATATTGGCCCAACAATTGTGCCTTCTCGTCACCTTCCACTAGTTGGTCCTGATGGTGTCATTAAAGTGGAACCTGAAGCGATATTGGAAAGGAAACTCATTCCTCGTTCTCAGGGCAACATCGGCATTCCTGTGGTAAGATGGTTAGTGAAGTGGGTGAATATGCCCGTGGAAGAAGCTAGTTTGGAGGACTCGACCTTCATCCAGAAGGTTTTTCCTTCGTTCCATGATTGAGGGCAAGCACAAGCTCAACCGGGGGGTATTGTTAGGCCCAGACCTTGATCATCCCTTGTTCCAGCGTGCTAGAAGTGCTTCAGTCTGTTGATCACCCATCTAACGGCTCACCTGCGTGCGTACCGGTTCGCCAGCTGGGACGATCTCCATGCGTTCATTATCGATCTAACGGCTGCGATGGGTCGCTGTAGATTTTCCGACTAGCCATGTGCTCTGTTCACTTTCTATTCTTCTTTTTCACTCGTGTAATGGCTATAAAGCCACCCTTTCCCCTCATTCTGGACTATGTTGATTTGTATCAGGAATAAACCCTAGCCGCCGGTTGTTGGGTTTCGTAGTAATTTCAAAAAAATTCCTACGCACACGCAAGATCATGGTGATGCATAGCAACGAGAGGGGGAGAGTGTGATCTACATACCCTTGTAGATCGACAACGGAAGCGTTAACTTGGTTGATGTAGTCGTACGTCTTCACGGCCCGACCGATCACGATCAAGCACCTGAAACTACGCACCCTCCGAGTTCTAGCACACGTTCAGCTCAATGACGATCCCGGACCGATCCCAGCCAAAGGTCGGGAAGAGTTCCGTCAGCACGACGGCGTGGTGACGATCTTGATGTTACTTACCGCAGCAGGGCTTCGCCTAAGCACCGCTACAATATTATCGAGGACTATGTGGAAGGGGCACCGCACACGGGCTAAGAATAGATCACTGGATCAACTTGTGTGTCTAGGGGTGCCCCTTGCCTCCGTATATAAAGGATCCAAGGGGGGGTGCGGCCGGCCCTAGTAGGAGGCGCGCAGGAGGAGTCCTACTCCTACCGGGAGTAGGACTCCCCTCCCTTTCCTTGTCCAAGTAGGAGAGGGGGGAGGAGAGAAGGAAAAGGGGGGCGCCGCCCCTCCCTCCTTATCCAATTCGGACTAAGGGGAGAGGGGGCGCGCAGCCTGCCCTGGCAGCCCCTCCTCTTCTCCACTTTAGGCCCATGAGGCCCATTAACCCCCCGGGGGGTTCCGGTAACCCCCCGGTGCTCCGGTTTTATCCGAAACTTCCCCGGAACACTTCCGGTGTCCGAATATAGCCGTCCAATATATCAATCTTTATGTCTCGACCATTTCGAGACTCCTCGTCATGTCCGTGATCACATCCGGGACTCCGAACTAACTTCGGTACATCAAAACTCATAAACTCATAATATAACTGTCATCGAAACCTTAAGCGTGCGGACCCTACGGGTTCGAGAACAATGTAGACATGACCGAGACACGTCTCCGGTCAATAACCAATAGCGGAACCTGGATGCTCATATTGGCTCCTACATATTCTACGAAGATCTTTTATCGGTCAGACCGCATAACAACATACGTTGTTCCCTTTGTCATCGGTATGTTACTTGCCCGAGATTCGATCGTCTATCCCATACCTAGTTCAATCTCGTTACCGGCAAGTCTCTTTACTCGTTCCGTAATACATCATCTCACAACTAACTCATTAGTTGCAATGCTTGCAAGGCTTATGTGATGTGTATTACCGAGAGGGCCCAGAGATACCTCTCCGACAATCGGAGTGACAAATCCTAATCTCGAAATACGCCAACCCAACATGTACCTTTGGAGACACCTGTAGAGCACCTTTATAATCCATATTGGCTCCTACATATTCTATGAAGATCTTTTACCGGTCAGACCGCATAACAACATACGTTGTTCCCTTTGTCATCGGTAAGTTACTTGCCCGAGATTCGATCGTCGGTATCTCAATACCTAGTTCAATCTCGTTACCGGCAAGTCTCTTTACTCGTTTCGTAATACATCATCTCACAACTAACTCATTAGTTGCAATGCTTGCAAGGCTTATGTGATGTGCATTACCGAGAGGGCCCAGAGATACCTCTCCGACAATCGGAGTGACAAATCCTAATCTCGAAATACGCCAACCCAACATGTACCTTTGGAGACACCTGTAGAGCACCTTTATAATCACCCATTTACGTTGTGACTTTTGGTAGCACACAAAGTGTTCCTCCGGCAAACGGGAGTTGCATAATCTCATAGTCATAGGAACATGTATAAGTCATGAAGAAAGCAATAGCAACATACTAAACGATCGGGTGCTAAGCTAATGGAATGGGTCATGTCAATCAGATCATTCACCTAATGATGTAATCCCGTTAATCAAATAACAACTCTTTGTTTATGGTTAGGAAACATAACCATCTTTGATTAACGAGCTAGTTAAGTAGAGGCATACTAGTGACACTCTGTTTGTCTATGTATTCACACATGTATTATGTTTCCGGTTAATACAATTCTAGCATGAATAATAAACATTTATCGTGGTATAAGGAAATAAATAATAACTTTATTATTGTCTCTAGGGCATATTTCCTTCACCGGTGGCGTGCTGAACCTACTTTTCCCATTTCTTAAGCAAGAACCCTAGTTTTTCGTCTCCATTTCTTCCACGATTCCTTGCGGTGTGACTTAATTTTAGTAATTCATAGCTCTAAGCCTGACACCTGCTCCCCCCGCTCCCTGATGACCTAGCTGCTTGGGTTGTTGCCGCACTCCTGGTTGAAGGGCCGTGCTTCGGCGAATCCTTCCTCGCCCCTTCCAGCCATGACGAGGATGCAGATGCTATGGAGGAGGCGTCATTCAGAGTGATCTGGATGCTGCTGCTCGAAACTAAATCGGTGGCCCTCGTCTTCTCTTTTGGTACAGGGCAATGGCGAGCCATTACATCCCTGACTTGCAGCTTGCCAGGCTTCGTGTAATCTACATGGATGATTTGCTTTGTGTGGCTCCATTACGCCCATGGCTGCTTCTGAAAAATTGCTGGTGCTCGACATCTGGCGGATGGAGTTCTACATGGCTGACCACCCACCATGTGTTAGAGTTTTGGGCGATAATGTGGCCGTCGTGGAGGCAAGTGAAGGCATGACTCTGATGTTTGTGCCTAAACCTGACACATCTCACCGTATTTATATTGTTTGGTGAAACAATGGTCGGAGTTCCACCCAGTGGCAGATGGAGAATGAGACATTCTTGTTGGATCCTGGGTCCTTGATCGTAGGTGCAGTGGGGAGGCACTTGCTCCTATATTATGGCGTAATCTTGTCGGTCGAGGCAGGTTGTTACACACGGGACATCAATACACTCCAACTTGAGAGGGTGTGTGCTTCATATCCCCAGCAGTCAGAAGCATATTGCAAATTTGCACCATCATTATTATCGTCACCGACAGTATCAAGTGGTAAACTTTTATGTTGCATGCCAGTTACCTCCTTTCATTTATAGTTATAACTATCACATAGCTTGTCTGATACTTGCTAGTTTGTTGATGTGATGAGTAATTACTGGTTACAAAGTTTAGTGGTTGTTGCTTTTTTTGTGCTTGTGGCAAAGCTGATTAAGCAAATTTCTTTGCCTTTTCTATATGCCATCCTAAGTTAATTAGACAGGTGAAAGGGGGGATCTAACACACCATAAGTAGCATTTTAGGGGTATTGCAAGATCGTAAAAAACACTGAATAGCAACAATTGTTTCAGTTTTTATGGCCAAGATAATGGAGAACGGATACAAGTTTAAATCAGGACATTGCTGCTAGTTCATCTTTGTGTCGTTTTATCTTAGAAACATTTATTCTAGTCAAGCAGGACCTATGCTATCTCGAAGTCTTATTTGGTCACCGTTACACTTGTAAATTTATCTTTATCGATTTCATATAAAAAATTATCTTAAGATAGTAAGAGGCAAAAATATCTTATTTGGTCTCCTATGTGAAAATTTATTCATTGTTTTAAATAATACCCCGTATGATAAAGCTTTAAATGAAATATAGAGTTACAAGATATTTTGCATGATGAATCAAATGATATTATTTGCATTTGTTTGGTCATGATAATCTTTATTGCACCTCACAATGCATCTTTTTAGCAAGAATTTTGTAGACACTGACCGAATAGAGATTGGTAGTACTTTCATGTGATGCTAATGATTGGCATATTGATTGTGTTGTAGTTTGCATCGTGGTTGGAATTGAGAAATTTGTTTGCCATGTCGTTCACCTTTTTTTGCACTGAGCATTGTGCACTAGCTTCTGTGGTCCATCTGATTTTGGAACCTTATCAGTAGGCCACTATAGTCGCTTGCTTAATCCCTGTCTTATCCTTTCGTTGTGTCTTTCTAAAACATATGTCAGGCCCCAAAATTGTATATATTCTACACATCTGGCCATCCACTAGAGATCTAAGGGCTCGAGTGAGTCATTAAGTGAACTCGTCCCTGACTTCCAATTATTGCTTCATGTCACCTCTCTTCATCTGGAGTGCTTGGAAGCAATCCAAAGGCTATAGTTCAAATTACCCGATGAGCACTATTTACCGACCAACGAAACCAGATTTAGACTGAATCCTACCAAAGTGACTATAATCGTTGATTCTTATATGATTATAGAAAAGAAAAATTATAAATATTTTTCATGAAAAATCTATAATACCACTTCTTTCAATCATATATTTTTAATGAAGGCTTTTCCAGAGAAATTAAATAGAGGTTGCTAGTACTATGATGGGATGGTAACTATAGACAGATGGATGGGTTGTGTAGTACTTTGTGTTATTACACTACATATGGAACATTATCTTCTGCCATGCCTTTAACCCTTGTTGTGAAACGCATTGTGCTCTTTTGGTTCATTACATCTGAAAACCCCTTCACTCTCACACTGCACTTTTCTGCTTTATCCCTCCCACAATCCTATTATCCTACCCTGCATAAGTAAAGCCCTTTCCAAAGCCATCAAGTCAATCCATCCAATCCGTGGAACTTTTGCTGTCTGAATTAATGCTCTTATCTCAGAGAATTACTCACTATGGATCTGAATTTTGGCATTATTTTCTGCGCACCATTTTTTGTTTCTTCTGAATACCTTTTCAGTTCACACCTATATCTATCTCCTATTCTCCTTCGCATGACATCTATCTCCTACAGTAAGTTACTAAATTTCCACCACGAAAACAAATTCACCTATGGTGACTTACAACACTACATTCTTCTGCCATGCCTGTCAAAAGTCCAACTTTGTTTGGCTGCATGCAGACACAACCTTCTTAACTTTTTCCCTGTTTGTAGTGCACTTATGTGATTCATGTTGTCATTACTCTATCAAATTTATTCTTCATTGGTATGGAACTCCGATAATTTTACAACTAAGCCTTTGTTTAGTCTACTGGTGCAATTGAACCTACAACCTAGGAGCCTCTGGCAGATCGCTGCTGGTGCTTTCTACTCCCTTCATTTCTAAATATAAGTCTTTGTAGAGATTTTAATATGGACTACATACAGAGCAAAAAGAGTGAATCTATACTCTAAACTATGTCTATATATATCCGTATGTGTGTCATATTGAAATCTCTAAAAAGATTTATATTTAGGAACGGAGGGAGTATGTGCCAATACTATTTATTTCTTTAATCGCCTTCCTCTTCTTTATGTTTGCTTCCATCTCATCCATACCCTTCCTTTGAAGCAGGGTAACACACATACTGCTGGATTATGGATGGGCTTAGGCCCATATAAGACACTAATCCCTGGTTAATCTTGAGGCCCATGTATGAGATGGCAGGTGGTGGGAAGTTTAGTCCCACCTTGCTAGTTGAGGAGAGTTGAGACCCCATTATAAGGGCTGCTCTACCACTTGCCATTGGGAGCTTGGGAAGAGGAGTGGCACACGCGCGCTCCTCCTCCTCCGCTGCCCGCCTCGCCAAGACGCGCGCGCGCGCGTGCGCCGCGGGTTGCGGGAATGAGCCGAGCCGAAGCTTATTTTTGCCGCTTAGGAACGAATTAACGAGTCACTAACATGTGGGCCACTGTTCAAGACGTTGGGCTGACGTGTGTTGCCGGGATTCGTTGACTCCCTCACTACTAGGAAAAGGGCTATAGATGATATGGCCACTAATGGCGCACCAAACATGTGGTGCGCCACTACTATATAGTAATGGCGCACCATGAGTCAGTGCGCCATTAGTGTGGTAGACACTAATGGCGCACCAAACCCACGGTGCACCATTAGTAACAATTTTTTTCCAAAAATTCTAATGGCGCACCAGGGAGTAGTGCGCCATTACTAGTAATTTTTTTTGCAAAACTAGTAATGGCGCACCTTAACCGGGTGCGCCATTAGTAACAAGGGTTACTAATGGCGCATTTGTCTGTGGTGCGCCATTAGTAACCTAGGACCAGCTAGATATTTTGGACAACCACACCTACACACTCACTTTCCCCACTTCATTCTCTCCACCTCCTCCTCCAATCTTGTGTCGGCTGCCTCCTCCTCCTCACCTCATTTGCACCATAGATTCATCAAAATTAAGTGGTTAAATTACCTTTTTTTGATAGGTAAGTAAGGGGAAAGCTATCTTTATGTTGTAGATCTACTTTTTTCTCCCTAGCTCGCTCCAACAACGTGCACATGCACTTTTTATGGCCTTGCTAGATCTATGTATGTTTGTGGTGTTGCATAGGTTTGTGGTGTTGCATATATGTTTGTGTTTGCAGGTACCGGTATTTGAAATGCGATAGTTGCCAATATTTTGCCGGAATGTTGATTCATTTCAGTTTCGGCAAGAATTTTGGCACTATGCATTCTTTTTTGTCCTATTTATAGGGAAAGTCATGCCAAATTTTTTCTTGGTTCTAAAATATTATTTTACTCTACCCCGCAGGCGACCATGGTCCGCATGATGACTGAAGGCATCGTGAATAGGTTTTTGAGCTCCGCGAAGGCCACGATGCTTCAAAAGAACGAGACGGAGATAAGATGTCCGTGTCGAAGATGCAAGCTGAAGTGCCTTATTGCGGACCCGGATTCCGGGCAGGTGCGGGACCACCTGCTCGTGCGTGGTTTCATGGATGGCTATCGGTGGCAAGGTGATGAAGATGACTATGAAGTCGTCCACGGGGGCCGGGCAATAAATGAGGAAGGGTAGCAAGACAACCACCGCGGCGAGGGCGGGCGAGAAGACGAAGAATCTCCAGGACATGATCACGACGGTGATGCTGTACACAGTCATCATGTAGAAGATGCCGGACATGATGATGAGGAAGATCAAGACGAAGGGCATGATCATGAAGATGAAGATGCCGGAGCAGACGACGATGGAGGCTGGGTGCAGGACCCTCATATTCAAGAGCTGCTTCTCAAGCAGACGGATAACGAAAGAGTTGCCGCCCGAGAGAAAGCCAAGCTGGATCAACTAGAGATAGACGCGGTTACTCCATTGTATGAAGGATGCAGGCCCGAGGATACCCGCCTGAAAGTAACACTCATGGCTCTGGAGATGAAGGTAAAACACGAAATGATCGACGCATGCTTCGACGAGAACATGTCATTCTGGCACGAACGTCTTCCCAAGGGGAACAAGTGCCCGACCAGTTTCGAGGAGGCGAAGAAAATCGTGTGTCCTCTGGATTTACTGGACGTGAAATACCATGTGTGCATGAACAATTGCATCATTTATCGGGAAGAGCACGCGGAGTCTACCATATGTCCAGTGTGCGGCGTCACTCGATACAAGAAGAGGAAGAAAGCTCCTCAAAAAGTGGTGTGGTACTTTCCGATCACTCCTCTTCTGCAGCAGTATTTCGCGGACCCTAAGGTAGCAAAGCTCCTGCGTTGGCACACGGATAGGGAGGAGAAGAAGCGGGAAGATGATGGAAATGATCCAGAGATAAATAAAAAAGACAAGATGCTAAGTCACCCTAAGGATGCGAGCCAGTGGCAAGCGTTGAACTTTGAAGACCCAGAATTTGGGAACGATCCAAGGAACATCGTGCCGGGCATGAGCACCGATGGAGTCAATCTGTTTGGCAGCCAGAGGAGCACACATAGCACCTGGCCTGTGTTTGTGTGGATGTACAACCTTCCCCCTGGTTGTGCATGAAGAGGAAGTACATTCACATGAGTATGCTAATTGAAGGGCCGAAACAACCAGGGAACGCCATCAATCTGTATCTAGGGCTGTTGAAAGAGGATCTAGACACGCTATGGAAAACGCCAGCCAATACGTGGGACGCCACAGAGAAAGAATATTTCCCTATGAGAGCCGCACTGCTCACGACGGTGCATGACTATCTCGGTTACGGATATCTCGCGGGGCAGGTGGTCCAGGGATTTTCTGGATGCGTCAGGTGCATGGATGACACAACGTATCGCCAGCTAGATAGAGATCCCGGGTCTTCGAAAACCGTGTTCATGGGACATCGAAGGTGGCTTCGCGACGATGACCCATGGAGAAAACGCAAGGATCTGTTCGGTGGTGAAAACAAACCCCGAAGGCGCCCGCGTACGAGGAGCAGCGAGGAAATAGACGAGCTATTGAAAAATTGGAAAGATTTCCCACTGCCGGGAAAGAAGCAAAAGGCGCCAGAGCCGGGAAAGAAGCGAAAGGCGCCAGAGCCACTTCTGAAGGTATGGAAAACGAGGTCTGTTTTCTGGGACTTGCCGTACTGGAAGATCCACCGTGTGCCTCACGACCTTGATGTCATGCATATCATGAAGAACGTGTGCGAGAGTCTGCTTGGTACCCTGCTCAACATGCCAGAGAGGACCAAAGATGGGCCGAAAGCAAGGGCAGACTTGAAATCAATGGGCATCAGGGAGGAGCTTACGCTAATGATGATGATGATGAGGCGAAGCAGGACACAGAAAGTTGTCGCAAAGGCAAAAAGGCCAAGAAGACCGGAAATGACTACCCTCCCGTGTGCTTCACTCAAAGTCATGGAGGAGATCGAGCAGTTTTTCACCTGGATCGTAGGAGTAAAACTTCCTTACGGTTACGCGGGGAAGATAAGCAGATACCTAGACCCAGCGAAGCAGAAGTTCAGCGGGATGAAGTCTCACGACTGTCACGTGCTGATGACGCAGATATTTCCAGTTGCAATCCGTGGGATCATGGACGCGCACGTCCGTGAAACGCTATTTGGCCTATGCAACTTTTTTGACGTCATCTCTCGGAAGTCGGTTGGCGTGAGGGAACTCAGAAGGCTACAGGAAGAGATCGTGGTGATACTATGCGAGCTTGAGATGTACTTCCCGCCCGCATTCTTCGACGTTATGGTGCATCTGCTGGTCCATATCATGGAGGATGTCATCCAACTCAGGCCGATGTTCCTGCACAGCATGATGTCGTTCGAAAGGATGAATGGTGTCATCAAAGGATACGTTCGCAACATGTCACGTCCAGAGGGAAGCAAAGCCAGGGGCTTTCTGACCGAAGAGTGCATCTCCTACTGCACGGATTATCTAGGCATCGAGAACCCCGTTGGTCTACCCGTCAACAGGCACCTCGGCAGGCTCGCTGGATGGGGTCACCGTGAGGGTCACCGCGAAATGCATGTTGACTTCGAGGGTCGACTCGCTGACTTTGAAAGAGAAAACCAAGTCGCGCTACAACACATAGACGTGGTCGATCCTTGGGTTGTAGAGCACAAAACCTTTATTGAGAAGACGTACAATGACCGAGGCCAACAGAGGATGGATAGAGATATAATCAAAGAGCACAACTCATGTTTCACGCGTTGGTTCAAGCAGAAGCTTCTGTCGTACCCTTTACATGAGGATTCTTCCATGGAAGAACAACTCATATTCGCCTTGTCACAGGGCGCCGAGCACAACCTGATGACCTATGAGGCGTACGATATCAACGGCTACACAT
Organism: Triticum urartu; assembly: GCF_003073215.2. Taxonomy (NCBI): domain Eukaryota; kingdom Viridiplantae; phylum Streptophyta; class Magnoliopsida; order Poales; family Poaceae; genus Triticum; species Triticum urartu. Next base: position 734,163,728 of record NC_053023.1, on the reverse strand, counting down.
TCTACACCGAGGACAAGGACATGAAGAGCGATGGTTATCAGAACTCCGGGGTAACGATGGAATCCTACACCGGTAACGACAAGGACAGATACTACGGAAGGATCGAGGAGATCTGGGAGTTGAGCTATGCTGGAGACAAGGTCCCGATGTTCCGTGTCAGATGGGCCAAGAGCGTCCTAAAAGAAGACCGGTATTTCACCACCATGGTTATACCCGAAGCCAAATCCAAGACCGCGGGCGCAAACGTCACCGCGAAAATGAGCCATGGGTATTGGCTTCCCATGTGGACCAATGCTTCTTCATTACCGACCCGTCAAAGCCCAGTCGTGTTGTCGTGAGGAGAGGCAAAAGGAAGATCATCCGAATGGATGGAGTCGCCAATGAGCAAGACTTTGACAAGTACGGCGACCCGAAGATGGAACATGACAACGACGATGAAGTAGCAGCATACACCACAAGAAGAAGCAGGACCACCCTACCTAAAGGACATCCGTTCCATAGAAGAACTCCGTTTGCGAAAAAGAAGGGCAAGAAGATTGTGAACAGATAACTAGCTAAGATCGATTGTATTTAAATCGTAGTCTTCATTTCTCAATTGTATTACATCGGCACTTTTTGAACTCATGAATATTTTTAAATTTCATGGGCACTTTTTGAATTCATGAATATTTTTTCAAATTTGATCTCTATCACACTCCATCTCGATCGCTACCCCCCTCCATCTCGATCTCGATCCCCCCCCCGCACCCACCCCCGCTCCACCGTCGCCGAGGACCCACCGCCGCCGAGCACCCCCGGCCCGCACTCTCCCCCGCTCCACCGCCGCCGACGACCCACCGTCGCCGAGCACCCCCGGCCCGCACCCTCCCCTGCTCCACCGCCGCCGAGCACCCCCATTTGATGATATTTTCAAATAACAAATTTGATAATATTTTTTCATATTCATAAAAAAATTATTACTGTTTTTATACAAAATTTTTTAAAAAAATAGCAACAAAAAAATAAAAAAAACATACTAATGGCGCACCGCTCGGGGGTACACCATTGCTATCTAAAAAAACATTCTAATGGCGCACCGCTCGTGTAGTGCGCCATTGCTATCTAAAAAAGAAAACATTCTAATGGCGCACCGCTCGGGTAGTGCGCCATTGCTATCTAAAAAACATTCTAATGGCGCACCGCTCTGGGGTGCACCATTAGAAATCTTCCCCACTAGCTCTAACTCGCCCGACCCCTTCGCCCCTCCCTCTCGCCAGATCCACTTCCCCCCTAGCTCTGCCCCGACCCATGACGCCGCCACCCCCGCGCCCCCCACCACTGCAGCTCCGCCATCGCCGACGCCTCCGCGACCTCGCCATCGCCGACAGCCTCTCCGCCATCAACCACGATGCCGGCCACCTGCTCCTCATCGCGCACGGGGCGCTCTTCCTCGCGCTCTCCTCACCAACCACGATGCCGGCCACCTGCTCTGTCGTCTCCGGCAGAGGTTACTCCACCTAGCTGCAGCACTCGTGTGCTTGGCGGCTAGGGTTTGCCTCCAGCCCCTCCCCTCCCACATCAACGAGAGGAGCATCCGGTGCCCCCACCCTCGAGTTCGTTGAAGGCACCATCCTCCAGCCGCAGCCACCGCAGGTACAGAGCCCCCGATTCCATCTTCCCCTCGCCCCCATTTTTTCCTCGATCCAACCCATCTTTCAGTTGCAACTCTGTGATCTCCATCTTTCAGATGTTATAGTGTATAGGAGCAACTTTGCACCAATGCATGATTCTAGTCAAAGTGCCAAACATTCTTAAACAAATGAATTTTTTTTTGCAATTTGACATGATTACTTTGATCTTCTAGTTGCTTCAGTCTCATTGTAGATTGAATTTGTTCATGCCATACATCTGTGTTGTGCTTCATAGGCAGGAACAATCGTTCTTATAGATATATGGCTGATAGATTATCTGGTGCACCCATAATATCCCTCACAATCCCCTCCAAACATATATAGCCTTGGGTAGAGAGAGAAGCGTGGGTTTCAGTTTTCTCTGGGCAGTGATGTGCACTGGAGTAGCCCTGTTGACATAGCTCATAGCAGTAGGTATTTCAAAAAATATGGAGTAATGCATAAATTTGTACTCCAGCAAGTTTACTCCAGTACTCAGTTTAAAATTCAGTTTACTCTTAAATGATAGTAATTCAGTTTACTATTAAATTTCAGTTTCACAAGCTAGTTTCCAACAAACAAAGCCTATGCTTATGAAGAATAAATCAGCTGAAATGAGATACTGATCCTTTTTACTTTGTTTGTTCAGATTGTTGGAAATTTTAAGCTCTCAATTACTGAAGGCCACTGCATTTTTTGAATTCAACCATTTAGGTGAGCTACAACTACGAGGATTTTTGAGTAGTACTCTGAAACTATTGCTGTTAGAACATGCTGTTACTTGTTGTCAGTTAACTGAATCAGTACAAAACTCTTCTATGGAGTTAACCGAAGATCAGCAAGCAAATCAAAATCTGCAACACATTTTCTTCAGTCCCTAACTGACAACACAATTTCTTCAGTCCAGTGATGCAGCAATTTCTTCAGTCTAGTGTAAATGTAACTGACTACTGGTCAAATACTCTAGTGTATTTAGTGTAAATCTAGTCTGAAACTAGTAGAGCTCTTGGTGATTTGCAAGTTCAGTTCAAATAAAAATTTGGTACATGACTACTGATCATGTATGAAAGATGTTGCTACTGGATGAGCATTTTGATGATATTGGGAGTATTTTGATGATATTGGGGGGGGGGGGTTTGCCTCCGACCATCGTGTCGTGATGATATTGTGGGGTGTTGTGGGGTTGTAGCTGGGCGGGGGTGGGGTAATGATTTTGCAGGTACCCCGAGAGGCCCTTGAGTTTGCCGGAATGTTGATTAACTTCCGTTCTGGCAAATTCAGGTACTCCATATGTCCTATTTTCAGCAAAGGTCATGCTGAAATTTTCCGTGAATTTCAGCATGACTTTGCTAAAAATCGGACATATGGGGTACTTGCTACTAATGCATGGGCCGGGGTATCTTAGTACTTAATTAAGTAGGATCAACTGCCTCTTGTGTTATGCATGGGCCTCGGCGTCGACAAACCCTAAATGATAAAACCTTGGCTTTTAGGGTGCCTCGGTGTCGATAAGAACCTAAATGATGAAAGCTTAGGCTTTTAGGGTGCCTCGGCGTCGACAAACCCTAAATGATAAAAGCTTAGCTTTTAGGATGCCTCAGTGTCGACAAACCCTAAATGATGAGACCATGATATTGTTCCTTGACAATAACCAACTTTTTGACCAAACTTTTTTCCTATTTAGAGCGAAACATGGCCCACAACGATGAGGCCGGAGGTTCGGGCGGCAAGCAATTCTGGGAGCTTCCCCAAGAGATGGAGGAATAACCTCGCCGCTGTGAGGACGCCGCGGAAGACACGGATCCTGACTACACAACCCCTAGTGGCGCCGGGGATGACACCACTGATGGTGCCGCCGAGGATGCCACCACTTATGCTGCCGCCGAGGATGCCACCACTGATGATGGCAGCGCACACACAGATGGCAGCCAACCGAACAGGCAACGGAAGGACCAGCGCCCGAACGCACTCCGCACCGTCAAGGAGGAATTTACTCAAGTGGACTCCGACGGGAATCCAACGGAGCCCAAACAAATAGTCAAGGGGTACTTGGTTCAGCGTGGGTGCATTCTCCGGAGCATCGTCTCGATCAACACTGAGAACTGATGTCTACTACACAACCTTCTTCTTGTAGACGTTGTTGGGCCTCCAAGTGCAGAGGTTTGTAGGACAGTAGCAAATTTCCCTCAAGTGGATGACCTAAGGTTTATCAATCCGTAGGAGGCGTAGGATGAAGATGGTCTCTCTCGAGCAACCCTGCAACCAAATAACAAAGAGTCTCTTGTGTCCCCAACACACCCAATACAATGGTAAATTGTATAGGTGCACTAGTTCAGCGAAGAGATGGTGATACAAGTGGTATATGGATGGTAGATGAAGGTATTTGTAATCTGAAATAATAACAACAGCAAGGTAGCAAGTAATAAAAGTGAGCATAAACGGTATTGCAATGCATGGAAATAAGGCCTAGGGTTCATACTTTCACTAGTGCAAGTCCTCTCAACAATACTAACATAATTGGATCACATAACTATCCCTCAACATGCAACAAAGAGTCACTCCAAAGTCACTAATAGCGGAGAACGAACGAAGAGATTATGGTAGGTACGAAACCACCTCAAAGTTATTCTTTCCAATCAATCCGTTGGGCTGTTCCTATAAGTGCCACAAACAGCCCTAGAGTTCGTACTAGAATAACACCTGAAGACACAAATCATCCAAAACCCTAATGTCACCTAGATACTCCAATGTCACCTCAAGTATCCGTGGGTATGATTATACGATATGCGTCACACAATCTCAGATTCATCTATTCAACCAACACAAAGGACCTCAAAGAGTGCCCCAAAGTTCCTACCGGAGAATCACGACGAAAACGTGTGCCAACCCCTATGCATAGGTTCATGGGCGGAACCCGCAAGTTGATCACCAAAACATACATCAAGTGAATCACGTGATATCCCATTGTCACCACAGATATCCACGGCAAGACATACATCAAGTGTTCTCAAATCTTTAAAGACTCAATCCGATAAGATTACTTCAAGGGGAAAACTCAATTCATTACAAGAGAGTAGAGGGGGGAAGAAACATCATAGGATCCAAATATAATAGCAAATCTCGCGATACATCAAGATCGTATCACCTCAAGAACACGAGAGAGAGAGAGAGAGGGAGATCAAACACATAGCTACTGGTACATACCCTCAGCCCTGAGGGAGAACTACTCCCTCCTCGTCATGGAGAGCAGCGGGATGATGAAGATGGCCACCGGAGAAGGATTCCCCCTCCGGCAGGGTGCCGGAATGGGTCTAGATTGGCTTTCGGTGGCTACGGAGGCTTCTGGCTGCGGAACTCCCGATCTATTGTGCTCTCGGATGTTTTTATGGTATATGGAGATATATAGGCGGAAGAAGTACGTCAGGGGGGCCACGAGGGGCCCACGAGGGTGGAGGGCGCGCCCAGGGGGGTGGGCACCCCCCCTGCCTCGTGGCCTCCTCGCAGATCCCCCGACGTGCACTCCAAGTCTTCTTGGCTTCTTTCCTTCCAAAAATGAGTTCCGTGAAGTTTCAGGTCAATTGGACTCCGTTTGATTTTCCTTTACTTCAAAACCCTAAAACAGGGTAAAAACAGAAACTGGCACTGGGCTCTGGCTTAATAGGTTAGTCCCAAAAATGATATAAAAGTGTATAATAAAGCTCATAAACATTCAAAACAGTAGATAATATAGCATGGAGTAATCAAAAATTATAGATACGTTGGAGACGTATCAGCATCCCCAAGCTTAATTCCTGCTCATCCTCGAGTAGGTAAATGATAAAAACACAATTTTTGATGTGGAATGCTAGTTGGCATAATTTCAATGTAATTCTTCTTAATTGTGGTATGAATATTCAGATCCGAAAGATTCAAGACAAAAGTTCATATTGACATAAAAATGATAATACTTCAAGCATACTAACTAAGCAATTATGTCTTCTCAAAATAACATGGCGAAAGAAAGTTCATCCCTACAAAATCATATAATTTAGTCATGCTCCATTTTCTCCACAGAAGAATGCTCTCATCATGCACAACCCCGATGACAAGCCAAGCAATTGTTTCATACTTTAGTAATCGCAAACCTATAAACTTTCACGCAATACATGAGCGCGAGCCATGCACATAACACTATGGGTGGAATAGAATATAATGAGGGGGTTATGTGGAGAAGACAAGAAAGGAGAAAGTCTCACATCAACGAGGCTAATCAATGGGCTATGGAGATGCCCACCGATTGATGTTAATGCAAGGAGTAGGGATTGCCATGCAACGGATGCACTAGAGCTATAAATGTATGAAAGCTCAACAAAAGAAACTAGTGGGTGTGCATCCAACTTGCTTGCGCACGAAGACCTAGGGCACTTGAGGAGGCCCATTGTTGGAATATACAAGCCAAGTTCTATAATGAAAAATTCCCACTAGTATATGAAAGTGATAACATGAGAGACTCTCTACTATGAAGATCATGGTGCTACTTTGAAGCACAAGTGTGGTAAAAGGATAGTAACATTGTCCATTCCCTCTTTTTCTCTCATTTTTTTGGGCCTTCTCTTTTTTTATGACCTTTCTCTTTTTGGGGGGCCTTCTATTTTTTATGGCCTTTCTCTTTTTTTTATTCCTCACTTGGGACAATGCTCTAATAATGATGATCATCACACTTCTATTTATTTACAACTCAATGATTACAACTCGATACTAGAACAAAGATGACTCTATATGAATGCCTCCGGCGGTGTACCGGGATATGCAATGAACCAAGAGTGACATGTATGAAAGATTTATGAACGGTGGCTTTGCCACAAATACGATGTCAACTACATGATCATGCAAAGCAATATGACAATGATGAATGTGTCATGATAAACTTAATGGTGGAAAGTTGCATGGCAATATATCTCGGAATGGCTATGGAAATGCCATAATAGGTAGGTATGGTGGCTGTTTTAAGGAAGATATAAGGAGGTTTATGTGTGACAGAGCGTATCATATCACGGGGTTTGGGTGCACCGGTGAAGTTTGCGCCAACTCTCAATGTGAGAAAAGGGCAATGCACGGTACCGAAGAGGCTAGCAAGGATGGAAGGGTGAGAGTGCGTATAATCCATGGACTCAACATTAGTCATAAAGAACTCACATACTTATTGCAAAAATCTACAAGTCATCAAAAACCTCGGCACTACGCGCATGCTCCTAGGGGGATAGATTGGTAGGAAAAGACCATCGCTCGTCCCCGACCACCACTCATAAGGAGGACAATCAAATAACACCTCATGTTTCAAATTTGTTACACACGTTTACCATACGTGCATGCTACGGGACTTGCAAACTTCAACACAAGCATTTCTCAATTTCACAACTACTCAACTAGCACGACTTTGATATTATTACCTCCATATCTCAAAACAATCATCCAGCATCAAACTTCTCTTGGTATTCAATACTCTATATGAAAGTTTTTACTAATCTTGTATACCTAGCATATTAGGATTTTAAGAAAATTACCATGCTATTTAAGACTCTCAAAATAATATAAGTGAAGCATGAGAGTTCATCTATTTCTTGCCACCATGCTCTAAAAGCTATAAGTGAAGTGCTAGAGCAAACAACAAACTACTCCGGAAGATATAAGTGAAGCACTTAGAGCAAATGACAAACTACTCCGAAAAATATAGGTGAAGATCAATGAGTAGTTGAATAATTATGCAACTATGTGAAGACTCTCTAACATTTAATAATCTCAGATCTTGGTATTTGTCGGTGTCAAAACCGGCGGATCTCGGGTAGGGGGTCCCGAACTGTGCGTCTAGGCCGGATGGTAACAGGAGGCAAGGGACACGAAGTTTTACCCAGGTTCGGGCCCTCTTGATGGAGGTAAAACCCTATGTCCTGCTTGATTAATATTGATGATATGGGTAGTACAAGAGTAGATCTACCACGAGATCGAAGAGGCTAAACCCTAGAAGCTAGCCTATGGTATGATTGTTGTTCTGTATGTTGTCCTACGGACTAAAACCCTCCAGTTTATATAGACACCGGAGAGGGTTAGGGTTACACAAAGTCGGTTACAATGGTAGGAGATCTACATATCCATATCGCCAAGCTTGCCTTCTACGCCAAGGAAAGTCCGTTCCGGACACGGGACGAAGTCTTCAATCTTGTATCTTCATAGTCCAGGAGTCCGGCTGAAGGTATAGTCCGGCCATCCGGACACCCCCTAATCCAGTACTCCCTCAGTATTCTATTCAAACAGCAAGCAAAACAAAATAAAATGACATCTAAGAATAGCAAACATCATGTGAAGAAGCAAAAACTTAGGATCAACCGATACTAACCGATAGTTGTTAAAGAAGAAAGGTGGGATGCCAACCGAGGCATCCCCAAGCTTAGATGCTTGAGACTTCTTGAAATAATATCTTGGGGTGCCTTGGGCATCCCCAAGCTTGAGATTTTGTGTCTCCTTAATTCCTCTCATATCACGGTCTCCCTAAATCTCAAAAGCTTCATCCACACAAAACTCAACGAGGACTCGTGAGATAAGTTAGTATAAACCATTGCAAAAACCTTATCATACTCTACTGTAGCAAATAACTAAAATTATTATTCAACATTGCATACTAAATGCCTCTGCATATTTAATAGTTCTATCCTCAAATAGAATCATTAAAGAAGCAAACATATGCAAACAATGCAAACATAACAGCAATCTGCCTAAACAGGATAGTCTGTAAAGAAAGCAGCAACATCCATACTTCCCTAACTCCAAAAATTATGAAAGAAAATTACCACTTTAGTAAATTTATCAGAGCTTAATATGCAAAATGTTTCAACATTTTATCACATTCTGACTTTTCTAGGGAATTATTGCAACAGCGGTAAACTTTCTGTTTTCAAACAGCAACATGTGGACTTCTAAAATAGGCATTGTAAAGGCTATCAATGCCACTTTTATTGAAATAAAAGATGCAAAACATTGTTCTAAATAACAGCAAGCAAATCTTAACGAAATAAATTGACGCTCCAAGCAAAACACATATCATGTGGTGAATAAAAATATAGCTCCAAGTAAAGTTACCGATGAACGAAGACGAAAGAGGGGATGTCTTCCGGGGCATCCCCAAGCTTAGGATTTTGGTTGTCCTTGAATATTACCTTGGGGTGCCTCGGGCATCCCCAAGCTTAGGCTCTTGCCACTCCTTATTCCATAGTCCATCCAATCTTTACCCAAAACTTGAAAACTTCACAACACAAAACTTAACAGAAAACTCGTAAGCTCCGTTAGTATAAGAAAATAAATCACCACTTCAAGGTACTGTAATGAACTCATTATTTATTTATATTGGTGTTAAACCTACTGTATTCCAACTTATCTATGGTTTATAAACTATTTTACTAGCCATAGATTCATCAAAATAAGCAAACAACACACGAAAAACAGAATCTGTCAAAAACAGAACAGTCTGTAGTAATCTGGATCAAACGTATACTTATGGAACTCATAAAATTCTCAAATAAATTGCTGGACCTGAGGAATTTATCTATTAATCACCTGAAAAAATAATTAACTAAATAGCACACTCCAAATAAAAATGACAGCAATTCTCGTGAGCGCTAAAGTTTCTGTTTTTTACAGCATGATCAACAAGACTTTCCCAAAGTCTTCCCAAAGGTTCTACTTGGCACAAAAACTAATTAAAAGCATACAACCACATCTAAACAGAGGCTAGATGAATTATTTATTACTAAACAGGAACAAAAGGCAAGGAACTAAAATAAAATTGGGTTGCCTCCCAACAAGCGCTATCGTTTAACGCCCCTAGCTAGGCATGATGATTTCAATGATGCTCACATAAAAGATAAGAATTGTAACATAAAGAGAGCATCATGAAGAATATGACTAGCACATTTAAGTCTAACCCACTTCCTATGCATAGGGATTTTGTGAGCAAACAACTTATGGGAACAAGAATCAACTTGCATAGGAAAGGAAAACATGCATAACTTCAAAACTTTAAGCAGATAGAGAGGACTTGATATTATTGCAATTCCTACAAGCATATATTCCTCCCTCATAATAATTTTCAGTAGCATCATTAATGAATTCAACAATATAACCAGCACCTAAAGCATTCTTTTCATGATCTACAAGCATAGAAAATTTACTACTCTCCACATAAGCAAAATTCTTCTCATGAATAATAGTGGGAGAAAACTCAACAAAATAACTATCATGTGATTGAAAATTAAGATCAAGATGACAAGTTTCATGGTTATCATTATTCTTTAAAGCATACGTGTCATCACAATAATCATCATAGATAGGAGGCAAGCTTTCATCATAATAAATTTGCTCATCAAAACTTGGGGGACAAAAAATATCATCTTCATCAAACATAGCTTCCCCAAGCTTGTGGCTTTGCATATCATTAGCATCATGGATATTCAAGGAATTCATACTAACAACATTGCAATCATGCTCATCATTCAAATATTTAGTGCCAAACATTCTATATAATTCTTCTTCTAACACTTTGGCACAATTTTCCTTTCCATCATACTCACGAAAGATATTAAAAAGGTGAAGCGTATGAGCCAAACTTAATTCCATTTTTTTAATTTTATTTTATAAACTAAACTAGTGATAAAACAAGAAACTAAAAGACTCGATTGCAAGATCTAAAGATATACCTTCAAGCACTCACCTCCCCGGCAACGGCGCCAGAAAAGAGCTTGATGTCTACTACACAACCTTCTTCTTGTAGACGTTGTTGGGCCTCC